>NC_053160.1:68821474-69121474 GCF_016835505.1 Polypterus senegalus | reverse complement strand
AGTGAATATTGACCTTTGCTGAGTCCTTATTCCTGGAGGGAGGAATATAAAATTAATAAGGATAGTGTAATTTATCTACCTGGGAAAATAACGTGGACACATTCCAACCGCCAGAATATCATTGTCTGCATTACAAACTGTAATTTACTTCATTCCTTATTCACACAGATGACGAGCCCCCTCCTGTCTTTTTTCCAGACCACAATGGGTCTCTGTCAGTTCGAATAAGATGAAATCCGTCAACCATTAAAACAGTGTCAGGTATATCATGTTTCTATATCAGATCTCCGTACACAAAAAGTCACAGTACTTGTATGCTCCATGACTCACTATACTTATACGAGGCCTCATGCCAGACTGCTTTTCATTTATAAAAGCAAAAAATAACCAACTTTATGCCTGTATTTATCAAGTGTCTTAGAGTAGAAAAGAGTCCTAAGTGGCTCAACAATCTCAAAGTGACTCATAATGTGTCCATACTATTATGGGATTAGTAATAAAAGCATTTTATTAATTTTCCAAAAAGAGGAAACTATTCCTAACTTCACCAGGATTTAGGAGTTTGTGAGCTGTCCTAACTCAGTAAAAGCTGCCAGAAGTTGGCATTCATGCAGAGATTGACATGCACATCCTGGGAAAGTTATGATTTAAGTATGTCAAAACCAACCATTTCTTGAATTTTACATCAAACGTTGAAAGCCCTTACAACACGTGAGGGAACACACAGATTAATACACTCACATGAGGTTTTGTTACAACAAGCTGCATTCATGCAAATCAGAATGCACATAAAGATCACTGACCCCAATGTAGATGAGCACGCATATTTGAATTGCAAACGACATCACAGTTTCAACATGCTGGTGGTCATGGATGCAAACTGTATTGTATAGTCAGCATATTTATTACCTTGAAGATATGTGGGGCTGAATGGGTTATGACAGCAAAATGTCACTCAGGTACGCTGAGCTCTGCATTTCGTCAGTACTTGGAACATTCACGCTACAATTTACAAGCCCAGCACGATTCAAGAAGGCAAGCACAGCCTCCCGGGGCATTAGATAAACAGAGCTTTGCAGGAGGCTCTCATCAGAGTAATATAATTTTAATTGTTCTCTCTCATTTGCAAAGCTTCAATCACGTGAATGAGCTGCAAAATGGGAAGTTTCTGACAAGGCTTTTACAGCTCTAGTTGGCATCCAGTGTGTAAGGTAGTACAGTTTCACTATCCAGATGGGCCTGTGTTCTTCCTATTTTCACCATGACATCGGTTGACTTTATCTGTGTAAACACATTTTTATTATCAAAATATATTCAGTGAACTCTGCATACATGAAAATGCACTAAGATTGTAGATGTTATCGCTTTCTTACTCAGTCGAAAATGCATTTGCAGCATTAAAATAACAACATTGGGAAAGGTGTAGACTTATTTTTGAAACAATAAAAGTATCTTATCTAAAAGCAGAAAAACGTTGGGAAGGACAAAGGTGGAAATATTTTGCAACATAACTTGGCAATGGAAGTCTAGAATAAACTGGCATGCTGTACTTATGTCCCTAGATTGCAGACGGAAACTTAAAATACAAATGTACAAATGCATCACATTTAATATGACTGAAATGTTAGTTTTGACATTTATTAATTTCAAAATCCTTATTTTTACTTTTCCACAAATTTCCTGCAAGAATTCCAATGAAAATTAGAAGCCCCAGTGTACGATTTGAAGTAAATTTCTTCCAGCACTCCTCTGGTTTGTTAATATCTAATGTGAAAATCTGTGGGGGAACAAAAAAGCAAAAATTAAAATAATAATAATAATATACTTTATTCCACTCTTTTTAACTATACATTTTAACTAATATAAAACCCAAACCGTCCTACCTAATGTTCTCCTTACACCTGTCTCCACACTACTACACTGCTGCTCACAAATTCAGACTCTCAGTCTGTAGTGCCTTCAATTTTCCTTCCACATCCTTCAGGAAAGGTAAAATACAGAAAGTGGAATTATCTGTGTTTATATCCCTACAAGTAAAGAAACACAATTCTAAAACCTTTATGTGAGACATCTTTAGTGTCAAATATTAACAGACCTCTCCAACTTATAATTTATAATCAAGATCTTCTGATAAGATAACTGTCCAACAAAGTCTTTTGATGTTTTAATGAGTTTCCGTAGGTGAATCTGTAATCAAATCTATTAGGTTAGTCAGAGATGTAAAAAGTCCTCATATCTGGTCATAAAACTCTGTCTCTGTTTAGGCCATGTTGCAATGTGTTAAATTTTATCATCAGTTTAACTTCCCATTCCTTTCTCTCCTGTTGTGCCTTCAAATTGTTTATAAACACTGTGACATTAAAATTATTCTTGACATAAAGAATTCTCCCCTGACAAATAAAACAGTGACACACAAGAACCAAAAACAAGCTGTTGCAATAACCCTACTAAAAAATCCACTTGGAAAACAAAACCCGGCAGAAATTCCACTGTTCAGAAAGTCAAAATGGGGATCATAAACAGACAGCAAAGTGAGGTACAAAATATCTCTATATTTACGATCAGATATCCACACATTCACTGAGATAAAATGCAGATATCGTTATTAATTCAGCAGACAAAAGGGTCTAAATAGAGGACATGATATGAATAGAAACAAGAGTTTTATCACGAGATTTGAGGACTATTTACTTCACTGATTGTACCAGTAGATTTGAATACAGATCCATGTTGCAGGGAAAACTCATTAAAAACATCTAAAGTCTTTGTTGGACATTTATCTTATCGGAAGATCATGATTACACATTGTTGTCCTCTCTTGCTAAATGAATCTGTTTGAAGAGGTCTGTTAATATTTGACACTATAGATGTCTCACATAAGGGTTTTAGAATTGTGTTTTCTTTCCTGGTGGGTATATAAACACAGGTAACTCCACTTTTTATATGACACCTTGCCTGAGCTGCCTTGAAAGCTTGTGTATTGTAATCTACTCAGCCAATAAAAGCTGTCATTTTGCTTCCCTTCTGATTGTAACCGTAAATGGCTAACATGGTACATCACTCTACTCTGCCCACATCCCAAAGATATTAGGTTGACTGTCAACTCAAAATCGGCCATGACAGAGTAGGTGTGTGTGAGTACGTAACACAATGGATCAGTAGCCTGGTTTGGTCCTTGCTTGCCTAATGCTGTTAGGGCAGGCACGACTCCCAGTTACCCCTAACTGGCTAAGCAGGTTAGACAATGCATGAATGAATTTTACTTAATCATCTACTCATCCCACAGAAAACTATAATCAACAGTTCCACTAAGAAACAATCTATTTATGTGTGTTTTACAGCATTCATTCGAAAATGAACCCCATTGTGAAGTGTCTTCCTACAATACAGACTGCCAACGTAACTCAAGGGTGCATTACTGGGAGTGAAAAAATTAGCCAGTGAAAGCTACAGATAAGCTGGTGTTGGAATCTTGTTTACTTCATTGCATCCCCTTACCTTTTCTTAAAATTCTATCACATTAAACATTTCATTATTAATAAAGTAAGTGACCCGACATTTGCACGATAGACATATGAGCGCCGACAAAATAGCGCCCATTAAAACGTGGCGTCAAACTCGCACTGACAAAATCGCGAAATTTTCATTAAATATGAATTACTGGTTTAAAGCATATATAATATTTATTTTAGAAGTCAATATTATGAGACACGGCACGCAGATAGTCCTTAAGATCACGCCCTGCATATGTAGGAAGAATTGCAGCAAGAGGTCTTGATAGTTGAGCATATTTAGACTTGCTGGCTGCCTGACTGCTGGTAATTCCACTTTGTATACGATGCGTTATGCTAACCCTCTACTGAATTATTTGTTCGCGGCATGCCATCAGCAACATGTTCTCGCATGTTCCACATGGTGATAGGAAACAACAGGTTGGCTCGTCGATTGCGTCTCAATTGACCAACGAAATTATCCTCCCAGTAATCATAAACATTCTGGAGATTGTCGGGTCTATTCTCGCTCAGTTCATCGAAAGCGGACCCAACATCTTCCGAAGGAACGAAACTCAGTGCAATTAGCATCTTTGAATACAGTTATAACCTAGCACATAATGTGTACATAATGCGCACGTACGTGTCCCAGTCTCTTGGCCTCTCTCGCAATTTTGTTGTGGCGATTTTGTCGGCGTGCATTTGTCGAAAACCAGTTAGCGAATTTATCGGCACTCATTTGTCCGTCGCGGTTTTGTCGGCGCTCATATGTCTATCGTGCTTTTGTCAGTGAACCAATAAAGTATATTGTTTCTTGTGAAGCAGTTCAGACATTAACAACTAACTTTGTCAACTTCATAGCAAAGGTTAAATATACTGAACAATTGCAATTTGCAAACTTGGTTTTCTGTTCTGAGCACATTTTAAGTATGACTTGTTGTGAGAATAGAGAAGACGATACATGAAACGCAAAATAAATCAAAGTCAGACAGGTTGAAAGAACGGGGGAACCGAGCACCAGAAAGTTGAGGGAGAATCAAAAAACATGAACCCAATAATCATCACCTGAAATGAACCTTTCTACTTGATTTTAAGCTAAAGCACAGAGAATCTCAAAGACAAAAGTTTTATCTACTGAGGGATAGCTTAGTGTGCCGTCGCTTATATATCGATACTATAACTTACATTATGTCATTAATGGAAAGACAGCGGCCATATGTTAACTCAAGATGGCACAGCATAAACAAAGACAAAATAATGTTCATAAAAAATTAACAATATTAAAATGACACAAAAACCAAAAATGAATACCAAAAATTCTCTATAAAAAAAAAAATCCAAATACTAATAAAATCTCCAGAAAATACTGCAATTAAAAAAGAAGCCAAAATCATAACATTTTCAAGTATCATGACTGCATTACACATTTGTCTAATGTCTGACTTTCAAACTGCACAGGATCTCTTTCACATTTAAAATGATCAAAAAGTACTTTATGGACAGATTTCACAGTTTGCTATTGTAGGTATGGAATCTGACTGCATAAACATTCTGATCTGTTTCATTGAATAATTTGCTTTAGTAAAGGCTTGAATTATTTCTGAGTTCATACTCAAAGATGTGCCTGTGACTTTAAATTGGCACCAAATGAGTGTCCTCAAGGATAGACTTCTGCCTAGTCTAGTGTTAGTTTCTCTGTTTTATTTTATTGTAATAACTCACTTTTTGTATACATAAATTATGTTGATTGTGGAAGACAGCATGTATTGACCCACCTGGTAAAAGGTTCTTACTCAGTTACACTCAATACAAGGATAAATAATAAAAAAAAAATCTGATTAAAACAGCAAACATATTTCTCAATTGAGCTGCTAAATTACTAAGTTGGAAAGATGCTACAAAAATGAAAATCAAACAATTTTTTTAAAAGTTCAATCCAGCCTTTGAAGAGATGGATTAACACCAAATCAAGGAAATTACTTATTACACTCTAAACGTAGAGATGAATATCCTCAGCCTATTGACGTGGCATGCCACTGTCTTATGCACTTGCACAGTTTTTCTAGAATATCCGGGAAAGAACTGGGTTGCCTACTAACTTAAGCCTGATAGATTATCCTTATGTAAGAACTGTGGATCCCAAGGGATTTGTTTTTCTCCCAAAAAGATGTTACACTGGAGCTTTGTTTCATTACTTCATAAACTGGTTAACTGGCAGGAGACAAAGAGAACAAATAAGCAGAGAAAACTTCATGTGGGATGAGGTCATTAGTCGAGATCCTCAGGCATGGGTCTGTTTTGGGACCATTACTTTTTAAATTTATATTAATGACATTGATTCTAGTGTAGTTAGTAAACTTGTGAAATTCGCAGATAATAAAACAGAGGAATGGCTTCAACACAGGGGGCTGCAAACATAATTCAAAAAAGACTTGACAGCCTTCAGAACTGAGTGAGCACTTGGAAAATGCAGTTTAATGTGTAAAAGTACAAAATGCTACATGTGGGCAAATTATAAATTGTCACAAACGGGTGCCTGAGGATCACCTTCATAGCTCAATCAAGGCACATAATACTAGTCCTGGACAAGAGGGGGCCCTGTAGCTATCTTATCTGTTCCCTTTGCAATTCGGAGAAGACACCCAATGAGGGCACATGACGTACCCAGAAAAGGCCAAGTCCCGCCCAGGGTAAGTCTTATAAAAACGGACGTCTCCGGAAGAAAGTGTCGCATTTGGACACAAGCCTGCTACAGGGCAGAGCTCCCAACCAAACATGTTATAAAATGAAGCTACCTTTAAAAGATTAGCCTGCTGAGGTACTGAAAGACAGCCGCTGGAGGCCCTTTTTATTTTGTTTGTGCGGTGCCATCATGCACTTGTGTTTCTTTGCTAAAAGATTAAATGGTGTGGTCCGGTTGGCTCCCTAGCTATTCCCCTGGACTATTCTAATTTATTTGGGCAAATACAAATCACAAGATAGGAGACACTGTCCTAAAAGAAGCAACCTCTGAAAAAGATTTTGGGGTTTATGTTGACAACATTTTAAGCATCTAAGCAATGCACAGATGCTTTCAAAATGACAAATAAAATGATAGATCGTAAAAACTCATAAATTGAGACACATTATGCTCAGACTATATAATGCGCTACTGATGCTGTATAAGGAGCAATGCGTGCAATTCTGGTCACCACACTACAAAAATGACATAGCAGCACTGAAGCTTTGTACAATAGAGCAACCCATTGCATCCCAGGACTTAAACACATGTCCTACTCTGATAGACACAAAGAATTAAACCCGTTTTGTTCTTGAGCAGAGGAGACTAAAATTCTGAAAGGCATTGATAAAATAGATCCAGGAATTTTTTTTTTGACTAAATGGTTAATCACATGCTCAAGGACATCAGTGGAAATTAAGGGAAGCACATTTAGGATTAACACTAGAATCTCTGAAGCTTACGATTTTTTTAGTTTTCCTGACCTCCTTACATTTTCCTTTCATACGCCAAGAAGCTCATAGTTCCTTATGACTGCGCGGTTAGCCCGGTTTTGTTTTATAAATGTGCGGATTAGCAGAATGCAGCCTGCTAACCACCCCCCCCAACTATCAGTCGGTACAAAGTAAAAGACGTTTGCATAAATGTATTTACGCATTTTGTTTTCAACCAGTTGTCACAGTGGTAATGTTGCTCCGGCATGGGTGTGCACAGATGGCATAGTGGACAAGCTACCGCTTAGCAGTGGCTAGGTAACAGTTTTGAATCCTGCATAGGCTCCGTGTTTAGCGCTTTCAGTAGTGAGCTGCTTATTATTATCACATAACAAAAACATACATCTGTTGTAAGTTTATAACATCCCGTGTAAATTTATGGTACTTCAAAAGGATGTTACTTTTCCTTGCACACGGACATCTGTATCAACAAGTCATCTGAATAGCTTTTTTTTTAATATCTTGAATAAAAATTTATTTGAAAAATTTTTTATTCAATTCTATTCTTGGACTCTTCAATAAAGAAATCATTCAAATGACATGTTGATATGAATGTCCGTGTGCAAGGAAAAGTGACATCCATCAAAGTCACTGTGGTGTCTGTTTTCTCAACAAGACACCAACAAGAAATGACTGAGCTGCGTTTGTATGTCTCCTTTTATCCCTTCAGCACTAGCTTTTACAAGTACCATACATTTACATTGGCTGTTACAGACTCAAATCAAATGTATGTTTTTATTATATAATAGTAACAATAATAACAGCTCACTACTGAAAACAGTTAATGCAAGAAGAATCTGGGATCAAATCCACAACTTCTTGATTATAAGAAAACAGTCCTTAACGCTGCACCAGCTAAGCTTACATGTCTATTGTCTATCGTTTGAGAGTTGGGCTTCACTTTTTACACATTGCCATTAATATGTAAATTGAATGATTTCTTTTTCTTTGGTTATAATCTTGAATAAAAACACACTTGTTTTGTTATACCTTTTGCAAAAGTGTTTATTTAATATTTGGACTTCAGTTGTCACACATTATATACTTCACATCAACAATTTGTCAATTACATTAACATAAAAAAAGTTTCTGTTTTAGTTATGTGTTCAACATTTTTTGTCTTGCATTTCCTGTCATCCTACATTTACACAGATCGTTGGGGACACAGAACACACATTAAATATACGCATTCCAAATAATGATATATTATTTTCCCTATACAATTCCAGACACCTAACTCCCAAATAAAGAGACTTGAGCTGGGAGAATTTTGCATCTGAGACTTGATTTCAGCTGTGTTGGTTGGGGCTGGGATAGCAGGCTGCTTGCTGCCAGTGCCGATTTACAAACAAACATGCTGATGATGAAGTGCGAAGGAATTTAAAGTGACCAAGCATTACAACTTTTTTCGTAAGCTTCAGAGATTCTAGTGTTAAAGCCAGGAAGCACTTCTCTATGCAAAGAATCGTTGGTGTCTGGAATAAACTAACCAAACATGTATTTGCAGCAGAAACCTTGACAACCTTTAAGAAGTTTCTGTATGATATAACTGGACAGCAGAGCTATTAGCTAAACAAATGAGCCTGATGGACTTAAAGGCCTCTCTCATTTATCAGATCTCTTATGTTCTTATTCTTTTCTGCCATGAACTATGTGACAAGTGTTACACCTAAGGATGGCAGCTTATGGCTTATTTATTGTTTGGTGGTCTAGAAGAATGTTGATACATTACTCAACTTTGTTAGTATAATTGTAAAAATCTCACCTGATAGAAAATGTGTGCCCCAACCACTGACAGCGCTCCATAGTAAGGAAGAGTTTGGTCAGAGATGATACCAGTCAAAATGAGCCCCGACAACATGGCTGCACTGAATCCACTAAGCCAGGGCTTGGTGTGATCTTGGAACAAGAGAGCTGTTGACTTAACACCAACAAGCAAATCATCTACCTTGTCCTAGAGAATAAACCACAAAGAAGGCAAATGTCAAGTGACATCCTCCATTGACCTAATTATCTGTAAATATCTCTAAGCAGATATTAATGGATATCTCAACTCAGCTGCACTTAAAGTATATTAAAGAGGATATGTATAACAAAAGTTAGATGTGAGAAACCACTTACCAGTTAGTAATTCATTTATATTTTAATGAGCCTCATATTGAGCAAATTTGCAAACTTTTAACAAATTCATGCATTACGATATATTTAGAAAGAATCAGCTACCATTTTTATACTGGGCAAAAATAATCAAATATATTTTCCTTTTTAGAATTTCCTCAATTACTGTGATGAACTGGTGCCCTGCTCAGTACTTATTTTTGCCTTGTACCTGATGCTGCAGGCATTGGTTCTGGCTGCCTACAACCTGGAACTGTAATAAGCAGGTTCAGAAAATGGAAGGATGCATGCAATAGCTTTAATTATTCAAGTAAATACAGCATTGCCAAAGAGAATTTTAGATTCTTGAAAGAGCTATCTCCTTGGTTTCATTTAATTATTTCCATTGTTTATTCTTTGTAGAAAAAGTGTTTCTTTATTGGCTATAAAGCTGACACAATTTCAAGTAATGAAAAAGAAAATCCTACTGGAAAAATGCCTTTGCCTTAAACCTTTAAATGTTGTTGCATCTATATTCAACACATTTTAGATCCTATTTGTTGCTATTTATCAATAGAAATCATGTTCTCTTACCTGATGTGCATAAATTGTGTCATATATCAGTGTCCACAGTATTCCAGAAAAATATAAAGGAAGGCAAACTGACCAATCACAAGATCCTTTGATAGCAGACCATCCCAGGAGAGCTCCCCAGTTAAATGCAAGACCTAATTGCAAAATTTAAATTAATGTATTGTAAATAATTCATGGCAAAATCAGAATTAGTCTGGTTTTATGACTAAGAAGTCTACCATCAACCACATTCTGGCACTGAGGGTTCTCATGGAGAGCAAACATGCATATCGAGTTTCTTTGCAGCCTTTGTCGATTTTCTAAAAGTGTTCGATCCAGTTGATTGAGCTACACTGTGGGACATCCGGAGACTTTGTGGGATCCCCCAGAAGTTGCAGGATATCATGGCCGACCTGTACACTGAAAAAGTGAGCGCTGTGCAGAGTGGAGGGAGTATCTCTGTGTTTTTCCTAGTTAATTCTGGGGTTAGTCAGGGGTGTGTTCTTGCATACACTCTGTTCAAAGCTTGCATGGACTTGGTGTTGGGCAAGGTTGTGGGGTCCAACAGCTGTGTGGCATCTGTGGGTGAAGAAAGATTTACTGATCTTGACTTTGCTGATGATGCTGTGATGTTCACAGCTTTGATGGAGGCTCTGATCGGGGCTCTCGAGAGACTAGAGTCAGAGTGTCTGGGTTTGTGAGCATTCCTTTTCTTTATTTCCTCTATTATGGCTACACTGCTTGTATTTCATACTTTTGTTAATTTTTATTGTTTTTACCAGATGATTTACCAATGATTTTAGCCATGTTATGCTAACCAAAAATCACATACTTTCAAAGCATAATCTGTGGCTCAAATACAGTAATTCTGATAGCGATTACCCTTTCGCCTACTCAACTTGCAAAATCATAAACATTTCCGGTATTTCAAAAAGCCACCTCCACAGCAGAAGTAGAGGTCGTCTGACACCTAAACTAACAAGCTAAGAGTGCTCAGGAAATTTTGCATTGATACTCAAAACATTAATGCATTTTTATGTAAGATTACTTTTGTGAAAAACACAAAAATGCAAATTTCCTTACATTTTCACTTATCTGTTAAGAAGTCTCTTTCAGCTCAAATAAACCTTTTTAAGTTGTATATCTTAGCCCTCAGAAAAATGACTAGATTTAGAACACAAGCATGACTGTATTCAGAATATATGAAAATGTTTGTAGGCTTAAAATCCCACACGATATAGGCTACATTTACTTTGTCACTGCTTATTAGACACAGCAGTCCATGGGAATCTGTCCTATTTCCTCTTCTGTGTAATTCTGTCAGTCAAAGTTAAAAACCTTCCAGCACTTAGCCATGGTAAGTGACTACCTTAGGTTTACACAGGGCACTTGATGCTGTTTTTAAACTATAGTACATGATTGTTGTTTAAAGTTTAACTTGATAGCCTTCACACCAGACTGTCTGCATGTCATATTTGGATAATTATACAGTTTGTACCATTGTGAAACTTAGCATACAGTATTATTTTGGAAGCTGCGGATAGCCCAGATGAGGGTGGACAATTAACCTACATCAGCACAACTTTTTGCATACTAAAATAAACTGTAGACTAAATCTCCCACCCCCCAAGTGTGCATATTGTCTTCAGGAATGCTGTTAATTAGAATTTTTGCTTTCTTCTCTTTGGTTGTCCGAATTCTTTGCTAGCTGAAACATAAAATATCATGAATTTACTTAACATTTATTCAAGGATATTGACTTTTGAATTATTGTTTATGTATGTAAGTTATGTTTTTTATATTATGCAATTTACTGCTACAGTATTATAGCTGTAAACTGGATACATGCTCTAAGCCTGACAGCTGCATAAGAACAGACTGAATGAAATGCTAAACTATCTGTTACATATATTATTTTTTCTTCTGGTGCTACTGAAACTACTTCTTTGGAAATCTTAGCTACTGATGTTTTTAATGTTGTCTACACTTCACAGTTAAGCCTTTTCTCCAATTGCAAACAAACATTATGATATTATAATATTACTGAAATCAGTAAAACAGATGCAACTATGAATATTTACTAAGAATTTACTGTAAGTATTAAAGAAATGCTCAATGCAAAAATATTTTTATGTGTTACTTTCCTAAAATGTAGCCAACCACTTGAATTGAGTCCAGCCAGGTAACATATTATGTATTGGCTTACATTGCACTCCATGTGATTATCAATACAAAATTGTGTACTAAGAGACATATAAAACTAAAGATTAAAAGTTAAAGAGAGTGAACACATTATCAGGAAGAGTGTGTATCTGAGATGCTTCACTAAGCAGAAGGTCAGTTCACCTGTGTAGTTTCACAGCCCGCCACTGAATAATCCGGAGGTACTCCAGTTGTTGGTATGAATATAACTTTAACAACGTGAGGAAGGTCTATCATTCAAATGCTCATTAATTTCTGAGCAAACTCTGTTTTCATTCATAACAGCATTTTCATAGGTAGTTTATTTAAATATATTTTAGTCAAAAATACATGTTTGGGACATTATGAGCATATGGCTGAAAAGCTTGACTTGTGGATTATGTAACACAAATGGATATTTTTTATAGTGGGTGTCTTTTTCCAACGCTGATCACCATAGATGCATCTATATTAGAAACTTTGCTAACACAGTTCTGCATAAAAACATGAGATTAAAAATATTGCTTGGCCATCACTACAAACCACATGGAGTAATATAGTTTATAAACAAAAATATCATTTTTGAGCCGAGTATTCCTTTAATAAACAACAATATTTTCACCATAAATTCCTCAATGCAGTTCTGAAATAAGCTCTACAAATAGTCAAAAAATAATTCTAGTATGCTTTAAAAGTATGCAAGGAAACACAATATTTTATGTAATTACAGTTCAAGTTACCTAAAACCAGCTGTGGCCAATATGTAACTCTCTTCATTAGAGGATATGTCACCACCAGAGATAAAGAAGCAGCCCCAAGGATAATGCTATAATACAAAGAAGACAATTAGAAAACTTTAGGATCTCACTTTAAGATTTTCTTACACATATTTTTTGTGGACCATTGAAAGCTACAGTATATTACTTCTTTTCTGCACAGGGATACAGTTATAACAACCCCTACAAAGTAAATAAGTGGCGAAAAACCTTTATCTAACATGAAATCTGCCTTGGACTAGACACAAAAGTTCTTAAAATGGCTGCCCACTCATTTACCTCATCTGTATGAAGTCATAAATATGGGTATGTAAGCTAGGCTTCTATACCAGGTGATAAATTAGTTCCAGCAAGAACAAACTGAAATTCTGTTCTCAATGATATTTAACATAACACACTTAATCCTATTCAAACTCCATATAGATAATGGCTAGGTGCAGGATATGAACCTGGGATTTTGTATCTATGAAGAAGAAGCACTAACCACTGAGTGGCCCTAATGAAATGTAACCCTGTAGAAATTTTGAGGGCAGGATTTAATTCTAAATGTAATGTGTATGTGGGCATTATGGTGGCAATCTGGTTAGCAGTGCTGTCATATGCCCAAACAGACTGGGTTCCAGTCCTGGGTGAGTCACTGTCTGTTGTGGAAAATATATATGTATCCTTGTGTCAGCTTGTTTTTCTTCATCTTTCCTTTAACGCCTCAAAGACCAGCTGTTTAATCCAACTGGTAACTCTAAATCATCATTGTTGAATGTTTGTGCACATCCTTTTGTTTGTTCTGTAAAGACTATTAATAAACTTATTGAGGTTTGTTTCCTCAAATTAGCCCAGGGCTGCTGTATTAAACTCCAGCTTCTCTAAACTTTAAATGGAGTAAAATTATTTGAAAAATGAAACTACAATGCCTTCATCTTACTTTATAGATTTTGGATTCACTTTGTAAATCAGTAACTGATGAGATTAATAATAAAACATAGTGACTTTAGCTCCTTTTAATTTTTATAACTATGTAAGATGCCTACGTCTAGCTATTATTATTTATATCACATATCCATAATCTACACCATTAAATTATGACATAACACATGGGGGACTGATTGATCACGATGACGAAACAGCCTAAAGGGAACTTAAACTCCTTCTGGTAAGATACAAAAACAACAACGTGGTCTTTGGTGTCTGTAAAACAAAGGATCTAATTGAGATCAGAGGGGCTACTGTGAACAGAGTGAGTACTTGTATGTTATTAGTATTCTGTGTCACTATTGATCTGTCATTATCCTTTAACACAACCTCATTAAAATATACAACAGCATATTCACTTTTGATTATGCCATCTCCAGATCCTGGAAAACATCCACAGATGTACAGAGGAGAGCATACTGACTAGCAGCATCACAGTTTGGCATGGCATCTGCACTATGATAGACCAGTAGGCCCTGCAGTGGGTAGTTAAAATGACACAGTTAAACCATGATAGATAGATAGATAGATAGATAGATAGATAGATAGATAGATAGATAGATAGATAGATAGATAGATAGATAGATAGATAGATAGATAGATAGATAGATAGATAGATAGATAGATAGATAGATAGATAGATAGATAGATAGATAGATAGATAGATAGATAGATAGATAGATAGATAGATAGATAGATAGATAGATACGTTATTAATCCCTAGGGGAAATTCACATAATCCAGCAGCAGTATACTGATACAAAGAAACAATATTAAATTAAATAGTAATAAAAATGAAAAAAATTAAAATAAAATTAATGTTAGCAACATGTGGCCATGTTCTCATCTGCTGAGAATGTTAATGACAAAAAACACCACATATTCCAACAACAAACTGGTTTGCTCTCTGGCCATCCAACAAATGGGACTGATGTCATACCATCAGACGTATAAACCATCTTTATTTCTTTATATTTTTAAGTCATTAAATATGTGCAGTCCTGTTCTTAACCTGATATGTGTCTGAAACACCATTACGTAAAGTAAGTGCTTATTTGCTGTCACTGATCATTCTGAAACTCAATTACTTGTCTAAAGCTTATTGCATGGTATTACCATATATGTTTAATATGACATTACTGTGTATGTATATGTTTTACTCATTTATTGTTACTTTTACACTGATTGATTTATTTCTGGTGCACTATGTTTTATCAAACTCTGTATTATTTTACTATATATTATACATTTAACTTATACTTCTTCAACAAATCCAGTCTGTCACAGAGTCTCTCCTTGACCCACTACAGTTAGTGTGGTGTGCAAACAAGTCAGTTGAGGATGCAGTAAAAATTTATTTCTTTCCACTACATTTTACAGCATTTAGACACCTCAGTTATTTATGCCATGATATTGTTTTTTTCTGCATTTAACAAAATCATTCCAGAGGTTCTCCATGGCAAATCTCTCTATACAAACTTGGACTCTGTCACATGCCTCTGAATCTCTGACATTCTAAGAAACAACATCAAACAACAAAGCTAGGCAAACATCAGTCAGGACCCACGATCCTGAGCACAGGGTCCACTCAAGGTGTGCTCTGTGTGACTGCATTTCATATAAATGGTGTCACTATCAACAGGGTGGAATCATTTTAAATGTCTTGGCATCTCTATCATTCACAGTCTGAAATGGGATGAAAATATAACTTCTCTGATGAAAAAATCTCAGCAACATTGTTATTTCTCTGTCAGCTTAAAAAGTTTAACCTTTTTCCCAAATGTCCTGGTTTAGTGCTTGAGCAATGGCTCCTAAAATCTAGTTTGTTTTACACAAACTGTTCAGCAAAATGTTTGACAAGTTTCCCTTTGTGGTAAAAGAGTTGTTTAGTCATTTCCATTCAGGGTAAGGCAATATCAATTAAGATAAGTCCAGGAATGCTTCCTTCACTGTCTGAATTATTTTTTTCTCTGTTGCCTATTTTCATGCATGGAACTTCAAGGTAATTATCTTTCTATTGCATAAGACTGTACTTTCTGCAGCCAGAGAAAAACTTGTGGTATTTCATGGAGCAAATTATGCTTTTAGTGCCTGCAAAGTTGAAACATGGGTGGTTCCTTGGTCATTTGATTTCTATGGAGAGGCACTGATGTGTTTAGTAGGTTCCATTTTATCTTGAGGTATAATCCCAGATGCAGAACCAAAGTAGAGTGAAGCTTAGCTAAGGAATTGTTGACTGATAAAAGAGTTTTACTCTCCCCAGAACTGTTTTATTGGGTAGCCTAGCCAAAGCAGAACCAGCATTTCCATAAAGTGAGGTGATATCTGTCACCTAACAAAATCCAAATATACCTTTAGCATAACAATGTAGACTGTCCAATCATACTAACTACATATCTTTCAAAGGTAAGAAGGAAACCCACATAAACACTTGGTGAAAATGCTTCACATGCAAATGACCTTAGCTTAGCACTGAAATTTAAAGCACCAGTCACACTACCATGCTGGCCTTCACAAAAATATTCCAGGTCTGAATTATACTCTAGATTTATTACTGCATATTACTATACAGTAAAGTTGACTTTAAAAATAAAATGTATTTATCAGGTAAACTATATCCTGACTCTTAACCTGTACATTTTGAAAAGTTTTGCCTTTTTATTCATGATGTGCATTTCTCCTTTGTACATCTTGTTCAAACAGAAGTGACCGTCTAGTTTTTATTACCATACTGTATGTACTGTTGTTCAAGGAGAATATACCTTCTTTACTGTGAAAATGACAAGAAAGTGTACTCTAATACCTGGAAATTATTGTGTCACTGTCTACAACACTGAGTACATATAATTCAAGATAGTAATCTATGACTCCCTAATAAAATTGCAATTTAGGCCTCTTTGCTAATTACAGGAACCTCTGTAGAATTTATATTAGATAAAAAGTTTTACTGTATATTTACTTTGTAGGAGGGGTTATAAATGAATATCATTGCATAAAGTAACCAATATACAGTAAGTTGTAAAAGTTCATAGAAAATATGTGTAAGGACACCTAGTGGTGCACTGTTTGCAGTCATTGACTTTAGAAAGAGACAGGAGTTAGAGAAAACTGCCCATCACTGTCTCTGCTTTCTTCAGAAAGGTTTCTGAAAATGTGGGTCATGTTTCTACATCTTGTACTATACATTAAACAGAACAGAGCTTCTGCAGTTAAGTGTACTGAGCAGTGTCCAAAAGTACCTAACATCATCACAGCTATCCCAACCATTATAGCATACACTTCCTCCACTTATAAAAATCTGTCTGAAACACTTACTAGTACAACCTATGACAACTTTCTGTTTGAAAATGTTGAAGAGCAATTTAAAAAATTAGCATTAAATATATCATGGCAAGCTACATCAGTAACTCTTCTGTGGAAGCTGGTAATGATTTTGTAATTGGGTTATGGACAAATACTAGAAAATATTCTCAATATACATTATAAATAATTTTAAAATAAACTATGGAATGATTTTCTAAAAAAGTAAAAAAAAAGTAAAAGACATTTTAAATGGAAAATTATGGACATTTTCTAAAGACTATATATTCAGACTTTCCTATCACTACCTATTTTCTAGTATTCTTTGTTCTTGTGGTATTATTATTATTCTTGTAATAAATACCATGCTGCTTTTAACTTTCAATGCTTTGTCTTAATGTCTAGAGTGATTGAAGTAATAAGTTAGATTTCTTTGAGCACCTGGTGACAGTACATTTTGGATTTTGCCATTATTTCTGTGCTTAGTGCTAAGGTTTATATGGCTGAGAGTGGATGGACATCTGGCTATACTCAATAGAAGGGACAGATCAACGATAAAGAAGGTATTCTTGGCTGATGAATGGCCTATAGTCAAAAGTGCTGAGTCTTTGTATGTTTAAATGTATTCTTGTAGACCAAAAGTAATATTTAGGTCTGAGATATCACTAAAACATCGTAATATTTAGGTTGTTCGTATTGTTGTTCGTGCCGAAAATAAGTAAGTCTCTTGAAGTGCTGAATGACAGGCTGTGTTATTCCTATAGCACTTGTGTGGTTTAAAGTGCTAAGGGTTAATCAGCGTGTGTGTGTTATTCATGGAGCACTGTTGTGGTTAGGGTCTGTGTGTGTGTTTATCTATGTGTGTGTGTGTTCATCTTAAAGTGCAACAGTAGACCAACCCGATAACGAACTTGACGAGAACACTTACCCTTGAGGAAACAGGTAAAGGGCAAGTAGAGGGAAATACCACGATAATACACCGGTATATCCAGAAACATTAATATTTAACCAGTAAATTGGATTTAGACTGATACTGTATCAGTCTACCTCCAACAAAGACACACACCTGAGGCACCTGCCCGAACAGCATGGTATATACTGTTGAAGTCATGTATTGGCTCTGTACCTAAATTTGCAAGATAATCATTTTGATGGTCCACTTTTCTTTAGTACTCCTTTCCATTAGTCCTTTATTACGTCTTTATCTTTGAAGCAGAAGTTTACTTTAAGTATTTGTTCTAAGCATTCTTCCAAAACCCTGGAGTATTCTCCTGCTCACAAATTTAGAAGAACTGGAGTAACACTTTGCATTATGCATGTGTAGGTCTAGTACCCATTGTCTCTGTCCTTGGATTCGTTCTTCTCAGCACTGGACCCTGGACCAAACCATTCATACCTGCACCGTATGAAAAAAGACAGTGCTTGTGGAAATACATTATAATGGGATAGTATTACTTTGTTTTAAAATCAGTCACTAAGCTGCCTATATACCTTTGAAGGATCTAGCAGGAGACAGGCCACACTGTCTGATACAGGTAAAAGACCCCACAGTGTCTCTCAGCACTTGTTTGCTTTGGATCAATCTGGTAAGTGTCATGGAAACATCTTACTGCAAATATGTTGCAAATATGCTTTTGTGATAAGAAATTAGTTACTGACAAATTGGCCAAATTTTACACGATTTGGTATTATATTAGGTATAATATTTATTTAAAAGGAATCAGATACTTCTGTTTTTGCTATGCCAATACTGTCTTTGTGAAATTATGGGACAGTGAACTTTCAGTCACTTTCATAGTTGCTCATTTTCACAGAGCTTAAAGTAAGTAAAATGAAAATATAGCTACCTTCTTTAATAAAGGAACACAGCAGAAGGGTATCCCCAGGGGACTGTAAATGTTCCAGATTCCTTCTCCTCAAAAAGACTAAACTATTCTTCAATTACTGCCACAATCTTTTTAATCTCATACAGAATCTGCTGCTGGAAATCTGCAATTTCTGTCAATTAATTATCTTTGATTTCTTTGAGTCAATCAATATAATGCCCATAGTAATGAAGATCAAGTAATAATGAATTTGTACTTAATGTTTATATTGACTGCCATTTTCAGAGTTCAAATTTGACAGGTTAAATTTTGAGATTAACAATGCAGTAGTTACATCAGACATTCCGTCTAACAAAAGTGAGAAGTATAATTTAATGAAACTGAAATCCCATAATTACAATTCCATACAAATTGAAATTAAATGACAATTTACTCTAACCAATGAAAAGATTACTATTTAAAGTATGCAATTTCTACAATCTCAAATTTTATAACCATCACAATAAAATGATCTTGCACCATGAACTTTAGTTAGGCAGGCAATTTAATACCCTGATGTGGTAGATAATTATACTAAGGTGCATAGGACTTAAATGTACAATGTAGACTTTTATAGTTTACTAGGAGGGCAAGCACCCCTGGTGCCTTTGGCCCCCAACCCCCAGTTGCAGCCAGAATATTAGTAAAATCTGTAAATGTACAAAAGAAAAATAATTATATATTGGAATCAAAAATCATGAATTGCTATAAATATGTAAAAGAAAAATTAATTATTATTTAATGGAGTAAAAATCTTGAAATTAGAATAAAATATTTACTCTCTTACTGATTGGAGTATTCCCATTAAACTGAGGTACACTATGCTCGAAGAGTATTTATAAGAGACTAAAAAATGATCCATTCGTTTTAACTGACATTCTTATAGATGAAAAAACTTTTTTTAAAAACATTACTCATTTAAATAACAGGAAAAATCATGTGAAAACTAAAGTGGTATGCAATGGGTCATTGTAACTCAACCTTCAGCTAACTAAGTCATCTAAATACAAACACTGTTGTTATTAACAGAATTTTTTTTTAATAGTTTGTTCCTGTGAAAGAAAGTTTACTCGATCAAAAATAAAAACCACGGCTTTCTTGATATTTTAGTTTATAATTTAAAAACGAAGTAAGAATCTAAAAATCTAACAAATCACATTAAACTTTGATAAATTCTGAAAAGAATGATACCAAACATATATATGTAGGTTTTCAAATAAGCCTTATTTAAAGTGTGACAAAAAAGTCACATAAAATCATTGCACTTTTAGGCTCAGGATTTTATATATATAGAATAGATAGTTCTACCTTTCTTAAGAAGAGGGGTCAAGATATAAAAGTAATTTAGAAGGATGTACCACTTCATTATTAAAAAGGAAATGTAAAAAATATATCCACATACCTGTATAAATTTAAACTTAGAAGTACACCAAGGGCTAAGGTCAACTGCCCTCCAAGAAAAACCAGTGCTTGAAAACGAGTAATTTCTCCTGCTGCTATTGGACGACTTGCTGTTCTGGAGACCTGTAAGATACAACGTAAAAAGTATCAGATCAATAGATTAAAAGCAAAGAGACACATAAGCACTATATTACATTTGAATGTATCCAACATTCTGAAACTGTGTGTTATGGTGCCTTAGGAAGTGTACCCTCTTGGGCTAAGCTTTTGGACAGTAAACTACAAGAAGCAAGTTCCTTGCCCAAAAATGTGTTTTTAATGCATTTTATTTATTTTTGCTGGATTTTGATCAAAATTACTGTATTTCTGAATTTTCCCACGGGAATAATAAAGTTTATCTACTATAATCTAATCTAATCATTACTGGGAAATGACTCTTGCTACAACATTCAAAGGAAAAAATACTGCACAAAATGTTTTAATATATCTCTAGTACTTTGAGTAAAATTTTATTCCATTCTCATTTACATGTGAAATGATAAAAGGAAAAATGGAAAAGAGAACAATGTAAAAATGGCTGCACGCCAGTCTTGCAAATAAAGAACAGTATATATCGTTCTTGCTTTTCTCAATACATTTACTCTTATTAATGGCAGGTATGTACCTTTTTGTCAAAGTCACGATCCCACATGTCATTGATTGTACATCCAGCTCCCCTCATTAGAACAGCCCCTACTCCAAACAGTGCCAGCATGTGAAAGTCTGGTAGGCAGCCTGGCTCTGCAGCTAATGCAATGCTCCATGTGCAGGGCAAATACAGCAGCCATGTTCCTATAGCACAGACATAAATTCATTTCAGTTTACTTTGCAAATATGTCATAAAAATTCAAATTTGTCCTTCAGCATAAATAGAGTATGTGGGGGAAAAAAACTAGTTACAAATTTAAAAGACTACACTACTTACCAAAGTGATCTCCAAATTTAAGGGTCATTCACGTGTAGCTTTTGTACACAGTGATACAGTTCTTTATAACTTTGGTCCGGAGTAAATAGCACCCACTTAAAACCTGAAGCTAAGATATTTTGAAATACGATAGTGAAGACTATTCAGTACTCTAATCCCCAGGACCTCTGTTTTATTATATTAAAATGCCAACAACACTACTTCTGTACAGTTCCAAGGACCTGGGTTTTGTTTTCCAGCCAAATAACTATATTTGTCATTTCTGTATTGTGCTCATGTCTGTTTTTTTTTTCTTCATTGGTTTCCTTCTACATCTTAAAGATGTGCAAATTCAAAGCTGGCCTTTGCGCTACGTTGGCTCTTGCCTTGCTTCCTGATCTTCCAAGATACTATAAAATACCAATTTTACTTTCATTAATTCATGTATTTTCATTCATCTTTAAAAATGTCTTTACTGCAATACAGGATGACAAGGAACTGGAGACTATCCTAGCAAAATAAAGTAGGAATCAACCATTCCATTATAGGGCACATTGACTCTGTGTCAAATCAACCGAAACTGTAAGTTTTTATAATCTGGAAAAACAAAGAATACTGGGAGAAATTTTTGTTGGAACAGAGAGAATGTGCAATTTCCACAGACACTGAGAAGGTGGCTTTTGTATGAAGCTCTGAAGCAGCAACAACAACAGCCACGATGCCACCTTAGGAGCTTAAGTAGTTCCTTTTAAACAGCTTCATCATTAGATTTTTGTTATGCAACCATTATTTCTTCAAAGCATATTACAATTTCAAGACTGTATGATTGTCAAGACTGGCTGATAAAGTTAACTTTTCTCTTTTCACACTGGTCTTCAAACAAAAATATGAAATGTTCATATACTGCAAGAACCCACTAAAAGATATGACATGATCTTTAAAGACTCAAATTCAGGCTATTGTTAAATCAGTTTCTTCAATATTTCATAATGCTACACATTTAGAAATACGAAACAGTGGCACATTGATTAATTAGATCAAAAAACCCCAACACAACCAATCCTGTAGTGGCAGAGATGTCAAACTATTCTTTTTTTAGCCCTCTTACCTTAACAATGGGCCTTCTCAGATAGCATTAAGTCAAACGCTATACCAAAACCTGGACAGAATACAGCAAGTGTGATGTAATGATTTAAAATTGCCTCATGATACCCTTATGAAAATAATGTATAAGCTAATAATTTAAATAATTTAAAGCAAAGCCTAAAGTAAGTGCAGATAACATGGCTACAGTTTTTCAAATGTCGTGTGCATTTCTCTAGTTCTGCTAAGTATAATTAACTTTTCTACATGTGAGAAACATTTAGGTAAAAACTGATTTCATTACATCACAATAAGGGTAGCAGATTGACATTCTGATTCGTGCTTTGCTTCACATCTCCAGAATCCTGGAATCACATCCTGGCCTTGGAACTGTCTGTGTGCAGTTTACAGTTCCTCCTATCTCTGAGTGAATTTGTCCCTTAGGAATTCAAGTTTTCCCTTTTTCATCCCAAAGATTTATAGGATACAGTTGGTTAACTGTTGACTCTAAGCTGGCCCCGTGGTGAAGCTGTATGATTATTGTGTGTGTGCTACTGTAACTGATGAGCAGAGATCCTGTTCAAAACTGTACCCCACTATGTGTCCAATGTTGCTGGAATAGGCATCAGCTTCTTCTAAACCTGAATTGGATAAGTACACTAGAAAATAATGTATATATTGCAATCATATCCGGTTACACCCAGCCTGGCGTGCAGTTAAAGCAGAAAAAGCTCTTCCAAGAAGATCTTCTTCTGCTTTGGGATGCAGAATCACTGTGCCTTCACTCTCAATTGTCTTCAAAATTATAGCTGTTTCTCTTTTGGACATTAAATTATAAAATGAGATATTCTTGACCATTAAAACTGTGACCCACTGCTACAAACAGCATCTTGGAACTTAAGCATCATTTTAACCATGTTTTTTTTTTAGTATATGCATTTTTGAGATACAGTTGTCTGCAGACTAATAGCTACAGTATACTGTATGAACATTTTCATTGTAATTTCTAATACAAGATGGCAGAATGTTGTGGAATACAAAACAAAACCGAAGTTCCACAGAAAAAAGGCATTTAACTCCAAAGTTTTTCAAACTTGCTTTCTTTCCTGTCAGATTAAACTCTGATATGTAATAGAAAATTATAAGTTCTTACCAATGGGCTTGTCCAACCTCATAAGCCTGAGGTAAGGCTGGACAGATTGTGGTGCGGCATTGACAATCCCAGGTGCAGAGAAACTTATTGTCCTCCTTGTACTAACTAGTACTTCTTCTGCTGTTGTTTGATACAAGGGGCTCCTTTTTTGCTGCTTTTCCTTTTGAAAGACTGTTTTAAAAGATGCTGTCCTTGCACTGCAATAAAAGTAACCATGATCCTTCCTTTTCAGCGTATAGTAACTGGGTGTACATGAAATGCAGTGAGAAGTCCATATAGATGAAATTCGATTCATCTGTAATATTTTGCACTTCGTTAGAAACATAGTGAGGCTTCTAAAAAGGTAGACCCTGATCAAGAATTAGAGACAGAAAAAAAACACTCTAAAAAATATAATTAAAAAATTTTAGTCAGCACATCAATTAATATTGACCAGCAAAAAAGTGAACACCAATCATGTTTGTGTAGTATTATGATGAGTGTAACTAAATGTGGATACAGTTTTGATATAAAGTACTGAATAATGGAAATACTAGAAAAAATGATCTCATCTTCAATACATTTTCAGACCCTACAGAATGTCAAGCTTCCTCTTGCACAATATTTACAGTTTTTCCTTGTTACTGACGGCAAATGACCTAATGGCATGGCACCATACTGTATATGCACCAAAAATAATAGAAACTGCTTGAAGTATACAAGA
The DNA here is from genome assembly GCF_016835505.1 of Polypterus senegalus. Lineage (NCBI taxonomy): Eukaryota > Metazoa > Chordata > Cladistia > Polypteriformes > Polypteridae > Polypterus > Polypterus senegalus. The sequence continues at coordinate 69,097,447 of NC_053160.1, read as the reverse complement.
GAGATGGACATTGTTGGTTGATTGTTGGAGGCTTTGCAGAGAAAAGACTGAGAAAGAGATACCTGAGAGTTCCTGAAGGAAGTATGAGGAACAAAAGGAATATCTAAGGAGAAAGGGTTGGTTACAGCCATCTAAAATGACAGAGGCAGTAGAATATGAAGAAGTGCATATAAAGAATCTGAGAAGCATAGGGGACCAACATCAAAAACTAAAAACTAAATATCATTGAATGCTGGGACAGCATGTTTCTTCCAGTTGGGGAAAGAAATAGGGCCGCTCTCTTTTGACCACAGACAGGGAAGGGTAGGTACATTTCGGTCAGTGGGAAAGAAAGGTATTTGTAAATTAAAACAGGGTAAAGGACTGTCCAAAGGGTCCAATCAGCTTCAGGTAAATTAAAGAGTTAACAACCACCGGTACATTTCCAGATCAGGTAAAGACACCCTCCAAATCCAACCTTGTGCAGATCAGAGTTGATATTTTAAGTTTTTTGCTGTTACTGTGAAATTTGGACAAGAGCGATCTACCTTCAACCTAATATATAATATATAACAGACAGCCTCTTTATCTTCTTCTTTCAGCTGCTCCCGTTAGAGGTTGTCACAGCGGATCATCTTTTTCCATATCTTCCTGTCTTCTGCATCTTGTTCTGTTACACCCATCACCTGCATGTCCTCTTTCACCACATCCATAAACCTTCGCTTAGGCCTTCCTATTTTCCTATCACCTGGAAGCTCCATCCTTAGCATCCTTTTCCCAGTATACCCAGCATCTCTCCTTTGCACATGTCCATACCAACGCAATCTTGCCTCTCTGACTTTGTCTCCAAACCTTCCAATCTGAGCCGACCCTCTAATGTACTTGTTCCTAATCCTATCCATCCTTGTCACACTCTCTGCCACCTCCAGCTCTGTCTCCTGCTTTATGGTCAGTGCCACCGTCTCCAACCCATGTAACATAGCTGGTCTCATTACCATCCTGTAGACCTTCCCTTTCACTCTTGCTGATACCCGTTTGTCACAAATCACTCCTGACACTCTTCTCCACCCATTCCACCCTGTCTGCACTCTCTTTTTCATCTCTCTTCCACAATCCCCATTACTCTGTACTGTTGATCCCAAGTATTTAAACTCATTCACCTTCGCCAACTCTACTCCTTGCATCCTCACCATTCCACTGACCTCCCTGTCATTTACACACATGTACTCCGTCTTATTCCTACTGACCTTCATTCCTCTCCTCTCTAGAGCATATCTCCACCTCTCCAGAGCCTCCTCAACCTGCTCCCTACTCTCACCACAGATCACAATATCATCAGCAAACATCATAGTCCAAGGGGACTCCTGTCTAATCTCGTCTGTCAACCTGTCTATTACTACTGCAAATAAGAAAGGGCTCAGAGCTGATCCCTGTTGTAATCCCACCTCCACACTGAATGCATCTGTCACTCCTATTGCAGACCTCACCATGGTCACACTTCCTTCATACATATCCTGTACAACTCTTACATACTTCTCTGCTACTTCTGACTTCCTCGTACAATACCACAGCTCCTCTCGAGGCACCCTGTCATACGCTTTCTCCAGGTCCACAAAGACGCAATGCAACTCCTTCTGGGTTTCTCTATACTTCTCCATCAACACCTTCAGAGCAAACATCGCATCTGTGGTGCTCTTTCCTGGCATGAAACCATACTTCTGCTCACTAATTATCACCTCCCTTCTTAACCTAGGTTCCACTACTCTTTCCCACAGCCTGGAGTGTAAAATAAGGAAAATAAAAAAAAAGAAAACAAGACATTCCTTTACACTCTTAAAAATACAGAGGCAATTTAATACAGGCCTGATTTATAAAACACAGCAGATGTTGATATAGATATTTGTGTCTGACAATGGTATTACACAGAGAGGGAACAGACTGATGACAGAATGGAAGAAGGGCAATTAATTAATATTCAGACAGAGCCTCATACAAACTAAACAGGCTATATATACATTTAGGTTGGTTCTGACAGGGCATCCTGCAGAAAAAAAAAATATCATCAGCATATTAAACAGACTTCATGAACAGATGCTACTGGCTGACACATTTGAAAATCTGGAAGTGTTCTGATGTCACTGAGTTAATAAGAATTATAGTGTAAATGGATGAATACAGTGTATCCTTCCCTGGATCCTATCTGGCACAAGACTTGCCAAAAGAAGTTTCAATTTGTGTAGTCAAATGCCTTCTCCACATCTAACTAACAACAGAAGGGCAGGTGACCATGGAAGGATAGGTGCAAGTTCTATAGTGTACATGAGCTACTGCACATTATCTGGCAGTTGACAAGAATGAAAGAGATCTGTATGTATTTATTTAGGAATGACCAGCAGCACATGCTGAGTAAGATGTTTCAGGTACAACTTTAAACGAGAATTTGTTAAGGAAACTGGACAACAGTTTCAACAAGCTTCTTGTTTTACAAAGAAAGTTACCATGGTTGTATTACTTAACAGGTTCATTCTAGTGCAAGAAATCACAGTGTGCAAGAAATGAGGAAAGGGGGTAGGTAATTGTTTCCAGAAAGTGCAGAAAATAGGGACATACCAGCATGCCAAAAATCCATAAACTCCTTGAGATCTGTCAAAGTATTAGTGTACTAATGAATGTTGTAAGGGACAGGTTTGTTGAGAAGGAATCAGTTTCAGAAAAAGCCAAGTAAGACTTTAAAAAAAAAAAATCTAAGTATAAATCCAAAAACTGTTTATTGATCTCCCTTGGGTTATTGAAGAAGAACCCTGCTTTATTTTGAATAGCTGAAACAGAAGCAAAAATATCATATCTTTGCAACCTCAACCCTAGTTATTTTAATGAGATTTCTCTAGTGACTTAAAATTGGGCCATGTGTGATAAGCCACACATTCTACTTTACGAGAAAAGTAGTGAGTTTAATTTAGTTCGCATGGTGGTGATCAAAAGCTCATAATCAGGATTCACCATATGAAGACAGGGACCTTCCTGAGTGGTGAGTTGTAAATACACCTCTTATGCCTCCAAGAATATGCCAGCCTGGAGGCATAGCTGACTGAGAAATGGCAAAGCATGTTCTTGACAGCCCAGGACATACAGTACATGGGTTCCTCCACAGACTTGGACTTAATATCAACCAAATGCTCCATAGATGTTGATAAGTTTCTGGAAAATACATAAAAACATGAATGAAACCTGCAGGGAGCAACACATGATGGTAGTCAGAAAAAATAAAACTGAGAGAACACATTTATGATCGCAGAGGGCGACTATAGCACCTAAAGCATTTGGGAGAGAGGATACAAACAATCAAGAAACAAAAAACAAGCAAGTCTGCAATGAGAACAGCATCTAGCTGAATAAAATGGGAATTCTTTAACAAAACATTCAACATCTGGACAAGAATTTACTGTGTGCAATGGTAAAATGAAGGAAGGGATGATGCAAAGATAGATGGAGTCTGTCACTTAAAAGGTTCAAGCACAGATTTGCAGCTGTACAAAGAATAATTTCAAAGCCACAGAAATATAACAGAAAGTAAATTCAAAGAAGTAAAAAGAACAGTTTATAGAGGGTAGGAGAGTAAACAGAATAAAGCACAAATCTCTCCTCTCCAGTCCATCTACTAGCAAACCTACCAGAATTGTCTGAGCCTAATTTTAGAATTTTATTATCAAGGTTTTGTCAATGAACAACAGAGAAGGAGGCAGCAACTAATTATTGACCACACAAGGTGTGTCTTTAACCAGCAACTTGGTTTCAAGGTTTTCCTGGAGGAACATGATCTTCTATCTTTTACAGTGTAAATAAGCAAGGGTGATTGATTGTTTAAAGTTCAACTCAAGGTTCCAGGTATTTTAAGAAGCTACAGATAAATTAGATATACAGATAAACGAGGAAAGAAATTAGAGAGAGTGAAGCAGACCCCACAGAAAAACAGAAGGCAACTATTTAAAATAAAGACTGATTGAGATAAAAATTGGATTATGTCTGTTCAGAAAATGAATGGATGGATGAATAGGACTGAAAGCATATGGCAAATATGGTCCAGCATAACAAGCCCTCAAGAACTGTATTTACTATGGCATGGTAATTCCAAACATCATCACCTTTTGATTCTTAAGTACAAATAAATAAATACATGAATAAAAATCAGACATGGCAATTTAAAGAATGCTAATTAAGGTCGAGCAGTGGTGTTTCTGCCTTACAGCTCTAGAGGACTGAGCTTAAATCCTGGCTCTGTTAGGGTGTGTGTGGCGCTTGCACATTCTTACACTGTCTGTATTGGTAGTTGTTTTCCTCCCATATCCCAAAGACATGTGTGCCAGTTTGATTGGTAGCTGTAAATTGCCCTGGTATGAGTGAATTTGAGATATGCATGTGTGTGGGGTTTTCAGGGTACAGCAGGTATATGTAGGTATCCATCAAGTTTTACATCTGTTTCAAGTAGCACAGGTTTTTGGGGAATCAGCGCTATAGGGTAGGCAATGGGTGCAAGGCAGCAACAATTTTATGAGGGACAGTAGGCCATCACAGATCATGCTAACACAAACATTAAGGGGAAATCTACATAACATGCCTACTTCAGGCAGGTGGCACCGCAGCTGGGAACTGTGAAGTGCCAAGGGTTATGTGCTAAACATTGCACAGTAGACTACAAAAATAAACAAGACAAGAGCAGAAACACTAAATAATGCCTGCCTCAATTAAACAAACCAGAGTTTTGTGGAATAATATACTAAGTAGGGAGGTAGACAGTTGTAATTTGGGGTTCTTCAAAACTGGACTGAATATTTTACTGAACAGGATTGAGGAGCTTTTTAGGCCAAATGGCCTGATCATTTCCATTATTGGCTCCCACATTCTGAAACTGCCACTGAAAATTTTTTTCAGTGTAAATACACAGCACTGGCCCTCTTTAAAATGAACTAAAAAAGCGTCTGTACATCATATTCATCACATTTGTGATTTAATGTTTGACACATCAACGCACATTATAATAACTGCACGGTAATATGAATTATTATACGTGTGAGTCGTCATTTAGCTGGTGTAGCTGCATTTGATCAAAGGTGACATCACTTCCAAGTTACTCCGAAATGTTAAATACAGATGGGCCGGAGTTATCGTAAATATACGCACATTCTCCCATCAAGTTTTCTTTTATAAATCCTATGTATGCACATTTATGGTATCTTTTTGTGCCAGCACAAGTTTTACAAATCTGACTCCTAGTTAGTAAACCGCACATAAATGCACAAGTAAGATTTGAAGCACACAGGCAGATGAATAACAATCATGGAAAAAGCACAGGTTTGTATCAACTAAACAGAGATAACGCAAATGTATATTCAAGCTTATTAAGGCAGTCCTTGACTTTGTAAGGTTCTGTTCCAAACAAGATATCCCACTGCATGGGCAAAAAGAAAGACAAAACCAGGGTATTTTTTTTGGAATTGTTTAAATTGCTAACTATAATTCTGAAATTATGAATCATCTTGACAAATTGCCAAAAAACAAAGATTATGAGCATATATATATATAAAATGATTTGTTTGAGTCTGTTGCTTCCCTACTCCTATGAAAAATAAAAAAAGTTTCCCATGCACAACCTACATCTTAATATGCACTTATTGATGATGAATGTAAAGATGTTTAAAAAAAGTGAGCTTATGACTGTGCATTTGCATTAAGGAGAAAATTACAGAAAATTACTGAGTTTGCATACACTCACACAATATACAGCTAAAAGTACTATTGACAAAATCCTTGAAGTGTTAGGGCCACTAAATCTGGACTCTTCACTGTGCACAGCATTTAGTTTTGCTGGAGCTTAAGTAATGTTGGGGCATAAAGGTGGAATGCAGGACTACTATAGTGAGTGATGTATGCTACAATTATGCTGTTTTTGGAAGCGGTTTCTATTACTTAATGGAAATTACTGTACCCTGATAGTTAACACTTGACTGTCTCTATAATATTTGCAAACATATAAATATGTTGCTGGAGATTTCCAATTGTATAAAATTGTGTTGACAAATTCCTAAAGCTAATTTTAATTAAGTTTTTGTCAGATTGTTCATACTAAATGATAAGCAATGGTTTGAGGCATTTATAGTAAACTTTTTAAAAGCTCTACAAAATGATTACATTTTCCATGGAGTAATCTTACATCTTGCTCAGCCAATACCACCCCCCAAAGCCACTTGCAATTTCTGGCATCCCCGGTCGGCCAAATTTGAATCACCAATTAAGATAACCTGGAAGTATCTGAGGGTGTTGGAGGAGAACTGGACCATCATGGGGGAATGAATGAATGAATGATCCTTTATTGTCACTGTCACAAGTACAACGTAATTAAAAAGATGTCTCCGGTCAGTGCCTTATCACATATATAACAATAAAAGAAAACAGGTAGAACTAAACAAACAATATAAACAACATACAGTAGATGTTGCCTGCAAACTCTGTACAGATGATAAAAGGCTCCTTTGTGAGTCCGCAGCACTGGCCACCGTGTAACGATGCTACTAAAGTTACACTTGCAATGGACGTTTCAACTGAGCTGTACTGCGACTGACCATATCAACAGCAAGAAAATGGTTACTGAACTTAAATCAACGGAGGACCACTCTGTACTCATTAAATTCTTTAAGTTTTAAAAACCATCTTAATTCTGTACAAATGCAACTCGACTTTCTAAAAATCAGTTTTTCATTTTTAATAGCTTAAGTGTGAAGAATGGGTCTAGCAAAAGATTTACTGAGCTCGCTTTGATCTGTTAACGTCAAACTTCTCCAACCTTTGTATCAAACCATGAAAACACTAATGAGCTAACTATGAATTGAATAGACCTGCTGGACCAACGTCACCGTATTAACGAGGCTTTATTAAGGTTCATACCACAGTTACATTTTATAAAGTAAGAGCTTTCTCAAAGTCATTAACTAGTGTATAACTAGGAATGAGCCGCTAATAAAAATACTGTTTACGTGCGTGCAACACGACCTTAAATTAACCGAACTAAGAATGCCCGATTTAGAATAAAATACAGCTTGTGGGTAAACATGCAAAGTAGAATGAGATGACAACACTTAAAACAAAGGTCACCCGTACCGAATCTCGCTTGTATGTAACACGTTTAAAGTCCATTCCTTTGTCTTATGAAATCATTTAATGTAAAATTGAAATATTTGAACAAGCGGACTTACAGGCATCGAGCAACTTCCTGCTTTGCTCGTTGCTCAGCCTCTACGTGTCCCTCCGGATGCGCTGGAGAAACGTTTTCGTTCCTACAAACAAGTGAGAGCCACTGCTCATTCCTTCAAACAGTTTTTTTACGTAGTTATTTTCTGAACGCTTAACGAATAACGGCTTTGGTTATTACACAATTAGTGTTTCAATAATTGGGCTTGTAAGAATATGCAGCAATATCTTATGCATACAATATATAGATATTGTTGGGAAAATATATAATTTGTAATCTTAAAAGATTAAAGATTAAAAAGACTCCATATAAAATAGCTTAAGGAGAGGGTAAAAAAAGCTTACCCCAACATGTTTGTTTCAATTTGAAGGCAAATTTTTGAAACTAGACTTTTTAGGGGCTGTTTTCAAGTACCACCATGGGGAAAGTGCAAATTCAGTTTCAGTGTTTCAGCAGTGAGCGGGAAGCATTGGAACGACTTACTAAATGAGTGCTGGAAGGTACGCTATTGCACATTTATTTTTAAATAATAGATGCCATTCTTTTGCCTGTGTCTGAGCAACACTGACAACATACCTGTTATGTCTGTTTTATGAATTTATAGTAGTTTGTTGTGTGAAATAAATAATAAGGACTTGCTGGAAAATGTAATGAAGTAAAAGGTATTCTATTTAACCTAGGAATGTGGTGGGGGAAAAAGTGAAAGCCATGAATGAAATTAATAGTAGTGAAATAGTAGCTTAAAAATGTACTTAAGTAAAGTAACAAAGCAGTTGTACTTTGTTATTTTACACCTAGGACTACAAGTCATCAGTTAATCAAATATTTGCATTTAAGTTATAAGAGAAAAATTGGAGCACCTGTACGTAATTCCACATAGACAGTGATCAGGCTGAGGGTTGAACCTTTTATCTTTGAAGGTGTGTGGTAGCAGTGTTAACCACCTTGCTGCCCCCTTAGACATTCAGCAACAGTTTAAAAAGTTTGAATTAGCCGGCTTAATTCAGGGTGTTCATAAGAAATATACAGATTTATTTCATGAGGTAGAAGTACAATATAAACAAGAATATTTAGATATTTGAAATATTAAAATGTAGGTTTCAATTGAATTGTTTAAAGTTATATTATTATATAATTATAAAAAATCAAAAATAACATCATATTACAAACTACTAACCTTGAAATAGTCTAAAATGATATCCCACATGCTTATTTTTGAAACTGATCATTTTTAATTTTCTGTGAGTGGCTCTTAGAGGGCTAGAACTACCAGTAAATAGTCAAATACTGTATCACAAATACCATCATATTCATTATCAGCAACCTTGAAATAGCAACAAATGGCACTCCACATACCTACAGTATACTATTGATCTCAATTTTTTTTGAAGTTCTTTGGAAAGGAGTAATTTTGACCCCTTGTATCCCATTAATAGCCCCAGGTTGATGAGAAATGCACAACTTTAAGTTCTTCTGATCATTTTTGCTGAAGACATCTATTGGTTTTCTCTTTATCATAAGGGCACAATTTCCAGCAGAATATATGGTCTAAAGTAGTCTACAAATGAGGGGTTTTCTTGTCTTTAGGGCTAAAAATACAAGGAACCCCAAAAAACTCAACATCACTAGACATTAAGATGAGTCAAACAGTATGTAATCTGTGGGGGTTTTCTTGTACAGGAGAGTAGGGAGGCACCACACATAAAAAAAAAAACTGAAGTGATTTCAAAGCAGCCATTTAGTAATGTACACAGTGTTTTGAATTGAAGGATGCCACCTGTTGGTCTCTCTGTATATCCATTGGCCAGTTGAATTTTCTTTAGGGTGCATTCTTGAAAAGGCACAGTGCATAAAGTCTGTACCAGACAAAAACACCATTTTTTTTTAATTATGAAGGCTTTTCAAAATTCCTTGACATTCGTAGCCATTAGATTAAAATCATGTGTATATAATATACTGCAATCAAGTCTGAGACAAAAGCAAAGGTTTTCTTTTTTTTTAACCTATCCATCCATATTCTAGCTTATTTGTACAGTTCAGGATCTCTGTGTGTATCCTAACAGCATCTGGTGCAAAACAGGGTCCTAACCTACCATTTACCATTAAGAAAATAAGGTGGTATGACTTTAGTAAAAATTCAGCCCTTTGGTTAAAGATTAAAACAAAACTTGTACCAGTGCTTGTTTAGTAGTGATAGTGATACTATGGTGTTGTACTGTCTTAGCCATTATGAATGTGTAGTGAGAAGTCAAGAAAAATGACACCTTTTATTGGCTAACTAAAAAGACTGCAGTATGCAAGCTTTCAAGGCAATTCAGGCCCAATAAATGGTGTCATTTTGCTTGACTTATAACTACATTAGTGATAATGAAAAAGCCTTACAAATTCTAATTTTAGATTTTCTGTGGTTTTGATAATGACAAAATAATGCTTAGTCATGTGAGTCCTGTCTCAGGGAGATATAATATCATGAAGAGACTGGAACAGTGTTAAGATGCGTGTGACTATGGACCCACAGTGATGAGAGGAGGGCCAGTGGCAAGAAAGAGGAGCTAGTGGAGAATTGTACTGGGTACAAGACGAGAGGGATTAGGCTGTCTTTGTACCTTTGTATGAGGTAGCCTTCATACATCTACTACTACATATAGCAGGGTCACCAAAGCAAGATGCATTTGGGTCCTTTTATCTACAGTATATACATTTTTAAATACAACACAGGGGATTTTATAGATACCCAGCCTCAGAAATGGTTAAACTTTCCTAGGACATAGTAGATAACCAAACCCACCAGAGTTGGCATTACACAACAGTTTGATTTTTTTAAGAGATAGCATAGACACTAGCTGTCAAGAGTAGTAAAGTACTGCCAAATACCTCAAAGTAATGGTATCACTACCATGCATGGCTGTTATTATGAAGTTGATGTGTTAGACTGCAGTGCTGTGTTTGAAAATCATCCCAGTCTTTTTTGCAAATTTGAGAAGGTCATCAGTGTTCTATTTAGTTATCAAGTGTTTCCACCTTTCTTCTTTCCAATGAATTCTGTTTTTGGCCATTGGCACCAAGACAAACCAAGAAATGCAGAGCCATTGGTGTTGTTATGCTGAAATTCACTGTGATATCCTAAATGATTTTATGATTTGATTTTTGAATGTGGGTGGAATGGTGGCGCTGCTGCCTCACAGTTAGGAGACCCGGGTTCGCTTCCCGGGTCCTCCCTGCGTGGAGTTTGCATGCTCTCCCCGTGTCTGCGTGGGTTTCCTCCGGGTACTCCGGTTTCCTCCCACAGTCCAAAGACATGCAGGTTGTCCCTAGTGTGTGCTTGGTGTGTGGATGTGTGTGTGTCTGCGTACCCTGCGGTGGGCTGGCATCCTGCCTAGGGCTTGTTTCCTGCCTTGCGCCCTGTGTTGGCTGGGATTGGCTCCAGCAGACCCCTGTGACCCTGTAGTTAGGATATAGCGGGTTGGATAATGGAAGGAAGGATTTTAGAATGATTTTTCTAGGATAACAATTCTTGGAATGATTCACTGTCTGTTTCCTTACAGGACAGTGTCAATGCCTGTGGATAACTTAGAACTTAGTAGTGATTTAGTGATACAAACACATCGAAAACTTTTTTCTTAGGGCTTTTCAGGAATATCTTTTCATTGTGGCATGATGTGCCTCTAGAATCTCCACACTGCAACGTGCACTGTGATGATGAGACTCCGTATGGGTTAAAACTACAGAACACATGGTTAGCTGAGTTAAATGTTACTATTTTTTATGATCAAATTTTTATTAAATTTAAATAAGAATAATCAATCATGAATAAATCAAAAGTATACATCAACATCAAAAATAGTAAGAAAATAGATAAGTGAAAACAACCCCTTTCTCATGGTATCTTCCCTCCATCCATTCCACCCATATTACCCAAACCACCCAGAGGGCCCTGGAGGATCAAAGTCTTTAATGTGTGTGCAAACGAGGAAGTCAGTCAGGGCAGACTGAGGAGTTCCTAGAGCAACAAAGGAGTATAACAAACAAATTATTTAAGAATCAAAAATGGAAACACAACACCAATCATCGGCCAGCCAGCTACTGACCAAACTTCCAGCAGCCTGCCATTTCTGTACATTGGAGCCAAATGAACTTTTGATCTGTTCGACTGAAAGTTCAAGTGAGCTTAAATGAAGAGAATCAGGCTTTTCATCAAGAGGCTAGAACTAGTTCTGCAGTAGTCATTCCCAGAGAATATTGCCTCTGCTAGATAAATGCAAAGGGAAGAGCAGAAATGGAATATTAACTGAGGTAACAGAAACCAGGCTGACAAAGATGGCAGATGAAAAGGTAGAAAATGGGAGACAATCCCAAAACAAAGGAAGAAATATGCCAGATGTATTTAAGGAACAAAAAGGATATAGACCAAGTGTATAGCATAAAGTTTGTGAGGAATCTGGTATAAGGAATTTATGAAACTGAACATGCTGAAAATCTGAATTTTTTAAGGATCCAGAGATGTTAATAAGGATTGTTTTCCAAGAGATATGGGGTACTGGCAGCAAAGGTGGTCATATTACCATACAGAAAATAAAGGTATAGATCTGGCAGATGTTTTCCAATTGCCTTATTTTCTACAAAGTTGTGGATGCAAAAAGAAAGAAGGAAGAACAGAAAACCTGGATGTCAGTCATTGGAATCACATCTGCCACCAGGTGTTTTAATACCTTTAACTGTCCTGACATTAAAGAAGATTAGGTTGCTACCAATATGGAGAGCATCATTATAGAAGATAGAGCTGTGTTTCTGGTCACTGGAGCACAATTTTATTGTCAGTGATGTGTTGAATTTCAGAAAGATATCTGAGATAGGTTGAATTAACTTCAGTAGGAAAACAGAATGGTAGGTTAATGAGAGGGTTTAATCAATTCAGTCCTGCTGTCTAAATAGCCACAGATATCCATCTCCATTGATGCAATTAGGGACATTTTTAGATTTTCAATTTGGTGCATTGCTTGTTGGTTTCACCTTACATTTCCAGGAATAGAATAATGTACCACATTGTGTCTTTGTTAATTCAATCTTCCTTTATACATTTCTCACCCCAGAATGAAGATCTGTGCATATTAAAAGTCAACAGTATAAAAAGATTCACAAATGTACGTTTTCAGAGAATTATGTTTGGTCACAGACATAGTCAATTTATAGAAAAAAAAATGTTGACCTTTCCCAAAATGTCACTGTATTGCTGCAGAGCTAGTAAAGTTTAACAGTTGTCTATGTAAGATTAAGCTCAGTATGGCTATCATATCTGATTCTTGAGGAAAATATAAAGCAAAACTGGGTTTTCTGAGGCATCTCCTTCATTTCAGTAGAGCTTTGTCACTAGTGAGATACTTGTCAATTAACTGGCTCTTGATTAAATTCTACTTTTTCATATGATAGGTGGTTACTCTGTCACAAAAACTTTCCAAGTAAGCTCATCCCAGCAAAGAGGTACATCACTTAGTTCAGCATTTAACTTGAATGGCCATTTAATGGATGTATAGTGCCCTTAATATGTTGCATACAAAAAAGTTTGGGGAGTGCTGTCAATGACCAATTTTAATGTGGGCATTATTTCATGAAATAATTTCCCTTCAAAGAAAGTAAAAAAAACCCACATTTTTAACTTGCATGTAAGAGGGCACTATGAAATCATGATCATTTACACAGTTGTAAGCTGATCCTGGAGGTTTATAATAATTATTTTATATTTGGGTGATGGTGTTATCCAGGACAACGTACATGGTCAGATTACATTAACCTGTTTACAGTACTTTTTTGACATTTGGAGAATAGGCAGATTAATGATTACGGTTGCGTACACTGTAAGTGATAAGAAGAAACTGAACCGGCAGCCTTGGAGTTTATCACCCAGTGCCTTAGCCACTGTAGCATCATACCTAATTAGTTAGTATATAAATCTTAACATACTATTTTCAAACACAAAGCAATAAACAACCCTGGACTATGTGCTTCTAAGTCAAAGCAAACATTATTGTCATCTCAACCATATACTGTACAAGTATACAGATAGACGAAATTGCGAAGCTCAGGGTCCATGGTGTAACAACATGAAGTGCAAATAAAAAATTAAAATGAAATTAAAAATATAATTAAAATTAAAGTTTAAATTTAAAATTAAAATTAAAACACAAACAAGACAAGACATTGTGCAAAGACAAAATTGATGCAATGTAAGGTATTATGTAATCTACATACAGTGGTGTGAAAAACTATTTGCCCTCTTCCTGATTTCTTATTCTTTTGCATGTTTGTCACACAAAATGTTTCTGATCATCAAACACATTTAACCATTAGTCAAATATAACACAAGTAAACACAAAATGCAGTTTTTAAATGATGGTTTTTATTATTTAGGGAGAAAAAAAATCCAAACCTACATGGCCCTGTGTGAAAAAGTAATTGCCCCCTTGTAACCTAACTGTGGTGTATCACACCTGAGTTCAATTTCCGTAGCCACCCCCAAGCCTGATTACTGCCACACCTGTTTTAATCAAGAAATCACTTAAATAGGAGCTGCCTGACACAGACAAGTAGACCAAAACACCTCCAAAGCTAGACATCATGCCAAGATCCAAAGAAATTCAGGAACAAATGAGAACAGAAGTAATTGAGATCTATCAGTCTGGTAAAGGTTATAAAGCCATTTCTAAAGCTTTGGGACTCCAGCGAACCACAGTGAGAGCCATTATCCACAAATGGCAAAAACATGGAACAGTGGTGAACCTTCCCAGGAGTGGCCGGCCGACCAAAATTACCCCAAGAACGCAGAGATGACTCATCCGAGAGGTCACAAAAGACCCCAGGACAACGTCTAAAGAACTGCAGGCCTCACTTGCCTCAATTAAGGTCAGTGTTCACGACTCCACCATAAGAAAGAGACTGGGCAAAAACGGCCTGCATGGCAGATTTCCAAGATGCAAACCACTGTTAAGCAAAAAGAATATTAGGGCTCGCCTCAATTTTGCTAAGAAACATATCAATGATTGCCAAGACTTTTGGGAAAATACCTTGTGGACTGATAAGACAAAAGTTGAACTTTTTGGAAGGCAAATGTCCCGTTACATCTGGCGTAAAAGGAACACAGCATTTCAGAAAAAGAACATCATACCAACAGTAAAATATGGTGGTGGTAGTGTGATGGTCTGGGGTTGTTTTGCTGCTTCAGGACCTGGAAGACTTGCTGTGATAGATGGAACCATGAATTCTATTGTCTACCAAAAAATCCTGAAGGAGAATGTCCAGCCATCTGTTCGTCAACTCAAGCTGAAGCGATCTTGGGTGCTGCAACAGGACAATGACCCAAAACACACCAGCAAATCCACCTCTGAATGGCTGAAGAAAAAAAATGAAGACTTTGGAGTGGCCTAGTCAAAGTCCTGACCTGAATCCAATTGAGATGCTATGGCATGACCTTAAAAAGGTGGTTCATGCTAGAAAACCCTCAAATAAAGCTGAATTACAACAATTCTGCAAAGATGAGTGGGCCAAAATTCCTCCAGAGCGCTGTAAAAGACTCATTGCAAGTTATCGCAAACGCTTGATTGCAGTTATTGCTGCTAAGGGTGGCCCAACCAGTTATTAGGTTCAGGGGGCAATTACTTTTTCACACAGGGCCATGTAGGTTTGGATTTTTTTTTCTCCCTAAATAATAAAAACCATCATTTAAAAACTGCATTTTGTGTTTACTTGTGTTATATTTGACTAATGGTTAAATGTGTTTGATGATCAGAAACATTTTGTGTGACAAACATGCAAAAGAATAAGAAATCAGGAAGGGGGCAAATAGTTTTTCACACCACTGTACATAAATATGGTCAATAAATATGTAATATAATAAAGATATAGATACAGAAATTATCAGTGTATGATAATAGTTGTTTAAGACATGTTTAAACAATGACAGGCCAGAATGTGTCAAAGAATGTCAAAGTGCAGTGTGCAAAATACTTAAAGGTCAGTATGAGATTTTCAGTTCTTTTCTACATGCACACTCATCTTTTCAGGACAGTGCTTTTCATGTATAAAAGTTCTGTTTTTAGTGGTGGTTGAGGCAGTGTGGAAGATCCCAGGGGGCAGCATGGTGTTAAGGAGTCTGACAGCTTGGGGGTAAAAACTAAGCTGCCGCCTGTCAGATCTGGCACTGATGCTGCAGTATCTTCTCTTGGATGGCAGAAGTGTGAAAAGTCCATGTGAGGGGTGTAAGGGGTCTTTGCGGACACTGCGTTTGTAAAATATGTCCTGTAGTGAATGTCAATGTCAATTTATTTATATAGCACATTTAAAACAACATAGGAATGCTGTGGCCAAAGTGCTTTACAATAAAAAAAGAAAAAAACATACAATTAACATAAATAACATAAATAGAAATAAAATAAAAGAACACAAATAAAATATTGTAAATAATAAATAGAAGTAAGATTACATAATCACAATGAGGAAACCATCAGTATTACTGAAGGTAACGGAAAGCAAGTGAATAGAAATGAGTCTTTAATCTTGTTTTGAGCAGTTCAATTGTAGATGACTCCTTTATATGATGAGGTAAAGAGTTCCACAGACGAGGAGCAGCAGCTGTAAAAGCCCTGTCCCCCTTAGTTTTACATTTGGTACGAGGGACAACAAGAGACAACTGACCAGAAGATCTAAGCACTCTAGACGGCTGGTGTAAAGCACACAATGCAGATAAATAGGCAGGAGCAAGCTCATGTAAAGATTTAAAAACTAGCAATAAGATTTTAAAATAAATTCGAAAACTGACAGGCAGCCAATGTAAAGAAGCTAATATTGGAGAAACAGAATCAGACTTTCTTGCCCCAACCAGAAAGCGAGCGGCAGCATTCTGGACCAACTGTAACCTGCGTATCAGGGATTTGCTAATCCCAGAATACAGCGAGTTGTAGTAATCAAGGCGATAAAAGCATGAGTAGCTTTCTGAAGATCCCTAGAAGATAAAAAACGTTTGATCTTACCTAAAAGAAGAAGCTGGAAAAAGCAACTCTTAACTACAGAATTAATCTGTTTCTCAAAAGAGAGGTTACTGTCAAAAATAACACCAAGATTGCAGACTTGAGGTTTGCAAAAGACAGAGAAAGAGCCGAGAAGTCCAAGACCAATTTGGGCTTTAGCTGATGGACCTACTATAAGTACCTCCATTTTATTTTGATTCAGATCAAGAAAATTATTAGCCATCCAGGATCTTAGTTCAAAAAGACAGTTGTGAAGTTGATTCATTGCAGAATTGCAGACGGGAATATAAACCTGTGTATCATCAGCATAGCAGTGAAAAGAAATGTTACATTTCCTAAAAATAGCTCCAATTGGGTGAAGGTATATAGAGAATAAAATAGGACCCAAAATGGATCCCTGAGGAACACCACATTTAAGAGGAGCAGTAAACGAAAAAAAGGAATTTAAAGTCACTGAAAAGTGTCTACCAGTTAGATATGAACCAGTAAAGAGCAGCCCTTTCAAGCCCAACAAGATGTTCAAGCCACAACAGCAATATCTCATGGTCAATAGTGTCAAAGGCAGCAGACAGGCCAAGGAGGACAAGGACTGCAGCACCACCTGAGTCAGTAATAATAGAGATGTCATTGAATACTTTCAGGAGGGCCATCTCAACACCATAATAACGCCTAAAGCCAGATTTGTAGAGCTCAAATAAATTATTGGAGTTAAGGAGAAAGACCAATTGATTATAAATAATTCTTTCTAATATTTTAGCCAGAAATGGCAATTGGGAAATCGGGTAAAAATTGGATAAACTCCAGGATCTTTTTCTGCCTTTTTTAGATAGGGACACACCACAGCATGTTTAAAAAATGAGGGCACAAAACCCTCACTAATAGAACCATTGATATTGGCTAGTAAAGATGGACCAAGAACATCAAAGGCTTCCACTAAGAGGCATGGTGGTACAATATCAAGAGGACTGAGTTTGGGTTTAAGGGTGTCAATGGTACTTTTTAACTGTGAAAGTGAGACAAGCAAAAAAAGATTCCAAGACAATGCCATGATTAACATTAGGAAGTTCATAGCCAGTTGGAACAATACCACAGTGAATTGTATCAGTTTTACTAACAAAAAATGAAAGAAACTGCTCACATGAAAGAACAGTACTATTTAATCCTGTCGCAGAATGAGGGTGAATGGCCGCATTAATTGAATTAAATAAGACCCTAGAATTCTTAGAATGACGGGATATTAAATCAGCGAAAAAATCATGTTTAGCTTTCTTAACTGCAACCTGGAAGTTGAATAGAGAAGAACGAAAAACCTGTTTAGAAACAATCAGTTCATCTTTTTTCCAACGCCGTTCCGGAGTTCGACAGGTGTGGCGTAGCGGTCGTGTAGTTTTATTTAGCCAGGGAGCAGGTCTTCCCATATTACAGTGTATCTTGAGCAGAGCAATTGAGTCTAAAACCGTTTTACAAGAAGAATTAAATTCTAAAACAGAATCATTGATACCATCATATTGAACATGTACATTAAGACTTGAGAATATGGTTTTAAAGTCGGATGTAATAGAAGAATTTTAAAAGCGAGAAGAGCGTGAAGCACAACTAGTAGTAGGAACATCAACAGTAATATTCAAATCCATCATTATAAAAAAGTGATCAGTAAAAGAAACATCACATAAATCAATATTATTAACTGAAATATCACATGTAAGTGTGAGATCAAGGGTGTGACCGGTAGAGTGAGTTGACGTATTAATATGCTAGATAAAATCAAATGAGTCCAATAGTGATAAAAAGTCATTAACCAAAGGTTTCGATTGACAACAAACGTGTATGTTAAAATCATCAACGATAAATACTTTGTTATGGGAGAGGGTAATATCAGCCAGGAGATCAGAGAATTCAGAAATGAAGATATCATTATTTACAGGAGGTCTATAAACCACAGCAAACAATGAAGAACTGGAGCTGCATACTTCAAAATGTTGCAGTTCAAAGCTACTAAACGGACCCCTTGTTAGCCTCCGACACAAGAACATACTTTTAAAAACAGTGGCAATACCCCCACCACGACGAGTCAGCCAAAGAGACTTTAAAAATGAATAACCTGATGGTACCAAGTCAGTAAAACATGAAGAGTCACCATTTACAACCCAGGTTTCAGTGATGAAAAAGAAATCTAGTTTATTTGAGATAATGACGTCTTGCAGAATTAGACACTGATCTCATGTTCAAAAGAGTAGCCTTGATAGAAGTAGAAGAGTATGCTGCGGGACGAGCATGGGTGAGCGTGCGAAGATTAGCAGCGTTTATTTCTTGAGAGCACACCAAGGAAGAGTGATGCCACCTTGAGATGGAGAAATTAAATCCGGTATCTAGTGCCTATGGACCAGAGAGTCCTGTGCAGGAGAAGATGGGTCATAGACAACTCGCAGGCATTGGGAATCCAAGCTCTGGTACTTGAGTTGGCATTGTTTAACAGCAAAACTGGCTCTTCTTCCACGGCAGCGGCAGGTGCGTTTGCTCCAAGAGGCATTCAGCTCTCTGATACAGGTGAACACCGGCATCGAGGTGAAAAAGTTAGGAGATGAATAAAACAAAGGTGGAGGTTCACATAATACCCCATCAGGAGATGAAAATGGAGAGGAAAGCAAGCAAGAAAATATGTTAAATAAAGAATCACGATCATAGGACAGTGGCCGCTGAGATAAACTAATACATAAAAACGAAGTTAAAACATAGATTAGCGAGACGAGCAGATGGCCGGCCACACCAGTCAGTGCCAATAATGTTTTCTGTTGTCTTCACTATCCTTTGCAGGCACTTGTGGTCGGATATGTTGCAGTTGGCATACAAGACAGTGATGTAGCTGGTCAGAACACTCTCAATGGTGCCTCTGTAGAACATGGTGAGGATGGAAGGGGGAAGACTTGCTCGCTTCAGCCGCCTCAGGAAGTGTAGTCTCTGCTGGGCTTTCTTGATTAATGATGAGGTGTTATGTGTCCACATAAGCTCCTCAGTTGTGTGCACACCGAAGAACTTGGTACTCCTTAATATTCTCCACATCTAAACTGTTGATGCTGAGTAGGATGTGGGCAGGGTGTGATTTTCTGAAGTCCACAATTATCTCTTTTGTCTTGTTGATATTGAAAGATAGATTGTTGTCTTCACACCATACGGTCAGCCGTTCCACCTCATCTCTGTATGCTGTTTCATCATCCCTGTTTATCAGTCCCAGCACCGTTTTATCATCCACAAACTTGATGATGTGGTTGGTGTTGTGTTTGGCTGTGCAGTCATGAGTCAGCAGGGTGAAGAGCAGTGGACTAAGTATGCAGCCTTGTGGCACTTCAGTGCTCAGTGTGATGTTGCTGGAAGTGTTGCAGCCCCTCCGAACTGACTGGGGCCTTTCTATCAAGAAGTCCAGGATCCAAGTGCAGAGGGTTGTGTTGAGGCCCAACCTGCTCAGTTTTATAACCAACTGTTGAGGGATGATTGTGTTGAAGGTGGAGCTAAAGTTTATGAATAACATCCTGACATATATGTCTTTTTTATCCATATGTGTCAGGGAGAGGTGAAGGGCAGAGCATATGGCATCCTCAGTTGACCTGTTTGAGCGGTATGCAAACTGAAGAGGGTCAAGGGAGGCAGAGAGATTAGTCTTTATGTGTGACATGACTAACCTTTCGAAGCACTTCATGATGATTGGTGTGAGTGCAACTGGTTGGTAGTCATTCAAGCATGTCACTGATGACTTCGGCACTGGTATGATGGTGGTCGACTTGAAGCATGCTGGGACTGATGACTAGCTCAGAGATGTGTTGAAGATATCTGTGAGGACACCAGGCAGTTGACTGGTGCATTCCTTGAGCACACGGCCAAGTATGTGCTAGTATCTGCCTAGTGCTGGGCTAACTTGCAAACAATCCCACAATCATGTTAATTCTGGGCCAATTAAGAATTTCCAGCTAAACCAAAATGCATGACTCTAGGATGGAGGAGGAGGAAAACTAGAATTCCAACTGAAATAGCCATGCACACACAGGGACAACGTAGAAACACACAGACAAACACTCAATTGAAGCCAGATGTCTGGGTTTGTTAAACAGAAGTGTTAATTACTGTGCTGCAGTGCCTTCATAATATAGAAATAAACATAAAAAACAGATAAGTGACTAGATATAAAAAAACAATTTATTTTGTATTTAATATCACCTGTAGACCACTTTGGGGAATGGCCCTTGCAGCTGCAGAGCTCCAACGTTACAGGGTGTACATCTACGTCCTCATCTTGCTGATGAAGGGTCCATCACTGAAACCATGCCCGGGTTTTACTTAATATGCTGTGAAGAATTGTTAAGGGCAAAAAGAACCGTCAGATTTTGAAAATGAAATATTTCAGAAGCTTGTGTCAGAAAAAAGTGAGTTACAAAATCTGCACAATATGTTTATTTCCATATTTCTATTTTTACAATAATGGCATCTTAAATAATTTTCACAAAATCTGTAAGTGGTTGGGATTGCACAGATATGGTATTTGCATGCCAGCACCTTAGGTACTAAGCTATGTATTCTGTTTAGACAAAATAAAAATATAAACAAAGCAGCTGATAAGACTGACACCCTGCTTAAATCAGATGTTTATTTTTGGAAAACAGAAACACATAGAAAGAGTGTGTGAGCACACTTTTAGTTCCTCTTTATTTTTGGGGAATTCTATAACCTAGGCTATAGAGGTGTTTCCTGATAGTTGATATTTAAGGTGTAGCAACAAATAATTCCACAAGGTGGCAGCATCACATTCTTGTCACCACAGCAGGTCTAAAAAAAAATTGGAAAGCAATGTACAGTATATTACACTTTTTAAGTAAACAACAAAGTTGACGTTTCACCAAGATGGTTTTAAATTGCCATTACTTTCTGAGCTATGAGGTCAATGTTGATGTGGTGACAGTTTACCAACATAAAACAGAATCATCCAGATATTAAGAATTGTCAAAAACATAAAAGAGCAGGAGAATGGAATCTATTGTGTAATGCTGTGTTTACCTATTATGGAATGGACAGGAAATATAAATTTCCCAGTGGGAAATTTTACATAAACGTCCTTTGAAGTAGTAGCTTCCATTGGGACAAAATAATCCTACTCAAATTAAATAATGTCCAGATCAGTACAAAGTTACATTTGCTAATCACTGTGCTATATGTTACTTTTGGACTCTTCAGCTGTGCATATGTGTAATGATTCACTGCTGATCTACATCTATGTACTTTCACTTCTTCACAGATTCACAGTTATTCTCGAATATGTAATTCTGTATAATGGACTTTACTCTGCTCTAGGGGATTTTCAGTTGCTGTGTGTTTTTCAATAAAAATACGCCATAACAAAAAAGGAACATTGAAAACCCTCTGTTCACTTCTCGCTTACATAACGTCATCTGCATGATCCAAAATGATCAGCTTGTTCTGCTTTACACTAAGAAATGTTTTATTCCAGGATTTGAGAGCAAAAAAAAAAACCAAAAACTTGTGAAAAATCTGATCTTGAAGTGTGCAGTAAACAGAAAGCTTTAACTTCTAATTGAGGAAGATGCATTTCAGGAGGCTTTGAGTGTCTTTATTATATTACTTGTTTTGTTTTATCCTCACTGAAGAAAAACTCTAGTTAATTTGAGAGCATTTCTGTTGATATTTCAGGACAGTCATTCACTTTTAGCTAAACTTTAAATCCCACTAAGCATTAATGTTAGCTTCTGATTTCTTAAATCAAGGACCGTAAACGCGAAAGCTTATTATGTCCACTGTTACAGATTATCACTTGGCTGTGACTAAATGTGCTCCTTTCTCAAGAAACAGAAGACCCAAGATGATAAGCAACTTTAATTGTAGTAATGGACAGCAAAGGCAGTGGACAAGCTCATACAGGCTGCTGACACATTGAAGAGTAGAGATGTAATGTTCATTGACTATACAGTTTTTGAACTGAAGATGATAGTCTGATCATTTCAGCTGAAGCTTAGCCCTATGCAACCTTGTAGTGAGGAAAGCAGATAAAGAAAATTGATTGATTGACTTGATGAAGAGATTATATCACGTTCATGAATTGCCAAGAGTCCATACGCACAATAGGCTTTGATTCAGTGCACTAATAGCTACATTTTAGGCATCTAAAACTAGAAAACAATAGGGGTATTCCATTAATAAATGTCATAAAGACAGCTACCTCATCCCTTCAATGTCTTTTAAAAATCTGTTTATATCAGTGAATGGTTTCTATAAAATATTTGTCAACCCATGTTTTTGATCATAAGTTCTTAACATCTTTAACGTATACTGTGTCTTCTGGTCTTCACTTATTGTGAGAAGACAAAGTGCCTTAGCTTCACTTTAACAGTCATAGTAGGGAACTACATGCACAGACAAACCACACTATCAGTCTTGCCATACAGACCATTTTTTCAGTAATAACAGGAAAAGGTTTAGTTCAAAGGCAACCAACTTTTAAAGTTACCATTGTAACCATCAAAATGTTCTTCACCCTTCCTTAAATCATGCAATAAATAGCCAATTCCTATTTTAACCCAGCCTATTATTTTAAAGGTCTGTGCAGCTTGTCTTGTAATCACTGAAAAATCCCATCCATTACATTGACAAAGTGGCATTTATCTTGCAACTGAAATAATAAGTACTCTGTGACTCTGAATTGAATAAGCAGGTATAGAAAACATATGGTGCTTTTTGGAATTTCAAATTATGAAGTCAGTCTGCACAGTGTGTCAGTCAATTAAGTCCACATTGCACAGCATTACTGTGGAGAGCAATTCACAGAACAACCTTGCATAAGACCACAGGGATGAGTCCACATTGATTAGCTAAAGTGCCACTGATATTCAATTTAAAATGAGCAATCTTACTTCAGTTTAACTTGCATTCAGCCCTTCATGGCTCTTACCATGCTTTCATGTTCATATGGTCATCTTATTCGGTATTAGCTGCTATAACATACAGCATACAGATGGGACATTACATACAGAATTGTTGGTGAAATGTTTTAAAGAAATTACTGTTATAAGTTTCATTGATTAACAGTGGAAATGAAAACCATAAGAAACAGTGTGCTGTGACCAGTAGCAAGAAGTTGTAATATGGAATATTTTAAGCATTGTTAGTCCTGCTAGAACATGTTACTCTTAATGTATGTTTTTTCATATTTACTTTCTCCATGGGGGTAAAACATGCTTCTGCATGGAACTGTAAAAACATAAAAGTCGAAAAAAAATTAAATGCCATTGAGTTCACTAATTACAGGATAGGCTACAGAGACGTCTAACCTGTTTATGGAGAATTCCAATATTTCTTTGTACTTATACAAACCGTTTTCTGTAAGATGGGGAAATGCCTCTTTCAAGTGAGAGTTTTCAGCCTAATCAGTTCCAAGCTTTCTTAATGCCACAGTTATCTCTTTAAGGACATTTTTTCTTGGTCTGTATTATTTTTTCTTCACCCTGTGACCTGAGAGTAGAATATGGTCGCCATTCTTCTTTGTGTAGCTAAAAGAAACTAATCCAAATACACAACCAACCTTTATATCATATAGAGTTTTTCTACATGAAACACCATCTCCAGACACTTTATAAGTAACTGTTTTACATGTGGCTTTGCAATAGTAGTGCAGGCAGGTGAAATGACTTGTATTACATAGACAGAACCTGATCTGGCAGCTTTAAGGTTTATATAGTCTACTGCCATTGTTACTGTCCCACAGAACCTCACTAATATGAGAAAGTTCAACTGTCCTTACAAACCTATCATCCATAACCTAAAGGGAGAATCTGAAAGACAACTAGCTAACTATTTAATGTAGACATAATTGTCATAAAGTGTTTTAATGTGTATAATATGCTAACACAGGACACAGTCACAAAAACACAAAAACAGGTGCAAACTGTAACTCCTAAATACCCTAGCATGAATATCTTTGGGGATGCTCTCAAAAAGAGTAACTTGGAGAAACCTCCACATGAACACTTGTAAACATGTAAACTCCACAAAGACAATGACTAGGTATGGGGAGTTATTCTAGGACACTGGATCTGTGTGTCTCACTGTACCCTTTCACATGAGTCATTTATTAAAAAAATGTGAAATCTTTCAGGTACTAGCAAAGTTAATCCAACAATTCTCCACAAGTTAAATATAAATACATAAATACAGTAGATACATAAATAAATAAAGGGTGCAACCTTGGTTAGCACAACTCCCAAAGAGCTCTGAGGACCAGGTTTAGTGTATAGAATGGTCTTCACTCAAACCATTTTGAGCAAAAATATTTCTATATCAGATAGTCTTGCATCTAAAGTCATTCTTAATGCCTCAACAGTGTTATTTGTGGTAATACCAGCTGGGATAACAGTGTGCTATGAAAAACCTCTGATGATATCCTATACTATACTGCTTATAGAAGACTTATTTCACCCTAGCTGAAATATCCTAATCCAATTTCTGTAGCACGGTGTTTTGCAGTATTTGAATTTGGAATTTTTTTTTGTCTATGTGAAGATCTGTTCAGAGTTTGAAAAGAATTCATGAGTATAATACTAAAGTAAGGCTGTATTTTATTTACCGTTTTATTTTATATAAAGATCCAGTTTAGGTGGAGATTTCTTATTGCATGACTCTCTAATTCATATAGGGTTAAGTTTGAAGGATTTTCCTTGGAATATATTGTTGTGTTTACAACAAAAAAGTGGCTGTCTGAGTGAGATTTCCCTCTGGTGGACTGCCCTAGCTAACATACTGTACTGTAATTGGTTGATTTGATTATGCAAGAGCAAACTGGGCTATTAGTATGATATTTTCAAAAAGCTGACTGAAAGATTAAATACTTATTTTATACAGAACTTTTCTATAGTGAAAACAAGCAAAATATGCTGTGTAATTTATTTATGTTTGTTTATTTGTTATAATCACAGCATAGGCAGGTGAAGTGACTTGCTCGGAGCAGCAGAAATTGAACTGAACCCTTTTGGGTGAAAGTGCAATACTGTAATTACTGAGGCATACAACCAACACATTAATAAGATATAAAATGAGCTGGTGACACACCACTATTTCAAGAGTGTGTAGTGTTGCTGACCACATTTCAGATTGTGCTCATAGTGCTGTCCAGCTGCAACCAAAAGAAGTTCTTGGTAGGGATTGACTTGGATACAGATAATTGTCTAGCTTTTGCAGTATTTTAATGAGTCTTTGGCAGTGGGAGTTGGGGGGACACTCCTGTAGTTGCTCTCTGCTCTGGGTGTGGAATGATGACCTTTTGCCCGGTTTACCCACTATACTATGTTGTAATTATTTACTTTTGCCCTCTAAACCATTTAACTTCATCAAATACCACTGCATAATCAGTATGACTACCTTTACAAAAATAAGAACTGTGTTGCTGATGGTTTATTTGATTTTTACAAGTAGCAGATGTTAAAGCTCAAAACACTGTGTGGGATGTGCAAGACTCAGTCAATTGATTGAAATTTCTTAAACTGCAAAACTCAAAATCAGAGCTGAGGAAGTGAGCATGTATTGCAGGAATATCTCACCAAATTACCCTTTTAATAATTATTAGAGCCTTTCTTTGATTTTGTATGTAAAGAATCTACAAGAGGTCACTACAACGCCTAGTTCTTAAATAAAATGTCATTAACATGTCATCAAATTATATATAAACTGGCATCCTGCAAACAGGCAATGACAGTTTTAGCAAAATGGCGACCAAGAACATAAATAATAAACAAAAAGCTGTATAGAAAAGCAAGTGAACAAAAATATTCAGAATAAATCCAAATAAACTTAATTCATAGAGACATTGTGTCCTCTCCAATTCCCTTGTGTCTTGATGCCTGTTTTACTGAGCTCACCTTGTACATGGATGGATTTGGACTGCTTCTGAGGTTCAAGGGAAGTGGTATTTGTGTTTGCAGCATCTTAGAAACACTGGAATAGGTGTTATCTGACCACCCAATTTCATCTACCCATCAATCTTCTGAGTCTGTCTAGCTCAATTGAGAGTGGTGGGTAATTGTAGTGTGCACTGGTACCAACACTGGAGGAGATACCAAGAATGCATACTCACTTATGCCTAGCCAATGCGGAGTCACCAATTCATTTATTTATTTTTAATTATTTATATATAGTGTATTTGTTAGGTGGAGCCTATACACTAATAATTATATGATTAACGCTAACACACTATAGTTGTGCACCTGTTTATGTATTTTTTTATGTAATACAAAATACAAATTCTTGAATGACAACTTCAGACTTACAGAACAATGAAGTAAGTAAAATGCAAAAAAGTCAGTTTTCTCCCTTTTTACTGCAAGGAGTAAACAGTGTTGATGATTATCCATCTGTGTCCTACATTCAGGCTTCTGTGGTGATATAGCAGCTATTCTGTCACCTCACAGAGATTGAGTACAGACTCAGTTCTCAGTAGGAACACCTTCTGCATGGAGTTTGTGTACATAGACTCTAGTATCCCCTGACTATACAATGCATAGATATACTGCTAGGCTGATTTGCCTGCTAAATAGGCCTGAGTGAATAAGTGTGGAGTTCTACAGAATCATAAAATCCCAGCTGTTTCTTGCTTCCTGGATCAGTATAGTACTAGAGAAAACAACGTAAAACAGACAAATGGCTTAAGTAGTAAGAGAAACCAGCCTTACTGACATCTTTATTTAATTCTCTTTCTGTGTGCTATTTTCCAGGATTTCATTCTCACTGTTGTATTAATGTGAATTCATAGCTTGTCTTGCTTAATATCTTAATTTTACAGGAAAGCTGTAACATGGATCTTCATTCTTACATCCTTCTCCATCTAAAAATACATTATATACTGAATGCTTCCCCCTTTATTATACATACCAATATTAATGTATATCAGCTGTGATCTGAACGATGAACAAGTAACAAGAAATATGCAAAGAGATTGTAAAAAATAATACAAAAAATAAATGAATACATAATTGCTAAGCAAAAATGTTATCCATAATCAAAGATTAAAAAAAGCATTATAGACTTGGGAGAGTCAGTGAATGGACAAAGAAAGGAGTCAGCAGTCTGTTGAAATATACGGGAAATTAGGGCACGAAGGCATCAGGTGACTGCCAATGCAATGAACTTCATGTGATGGGTGTGGCCAAGAGTGAGTCCAATGGTGAGATCCGTCAACAGGTTCCCTATGATACAGATTCTAATGATCCTTATGGGAGACATCCCAGACGGCAGGTCTATCAATAACTTGGCTGCTGTGTTATTTTGGTCCATGGAAAAGGCTCTTTCAGAATTAGATTTATTGGGGGCAAAGGTTAGTAGTGTGAGGACCCAAGTGTATATGGTGTCATATTTCACTTTAGGCATCACCTTTTAATTACAAATCAAGCAGAATGCATTCTATTACTTGTTCTTCTGCATCCATCCATTCATTAACCAACCTGCCATATCCTAACTACAGGGTCACGGGAGTCTGCTGGAGCCAATACAGGGCGCAAGGCAGGAAACAAACCCTGGGCAGGGCACCAGCCCACCGCAGTACTTGTTCTGCAGTATTTTGTAATGTCTTAACACTTTTATTTGTCTTTTACATTAGAGTGCAGCTTATTTGTAACTTTTATTATTTACTTTGTTTGATGTCAGGTTAAAGTGAATGTTACTTAAGAGCTGTTAAGCCCGTAGCTACAGTAGCTTTACATATGAAAAAAGTGTGTTCCGTCCATCTGGTTTGTTGTACACAGAACAGCAACTTTGCCTCAGCATCTTTCAGTTGTTTGTTAATGTGAACAGTTAGCTACTTCAACACTATCATTAGGCAATTGTCCCAAACTTCAACGTGTAAAGAAGCACCATCAGTATTCCATACTAAGTGCATGTTACATTATTTTCTCTTCTTACTCATGAATGATTCTTTCAGTGTGGTGCTGTAAATCATTATAGTTAGTTAGAGTTATACAGGTAATGTTATATTGTGACAGACTGAGCATGTTTATGAAAGAAAGAAAGAAAAAGAAAGAAAGAAACTAAGAAAGAAAGAAAGAAAGAAAGCTAAAAGTACTCAGTTTTAGTGTATCAGAGAGTTGATGTGTGGGATTATTCATAATATTTTCATTCTCTCCTTGCAACATCCTTCAGGGGGTCAAGATTGTTGCTTGATTGGGCCTGAGCAATTAAAAATTTTCTGTCCTAAAGTAAATCCTTTTCCAAAAAATTTTATTGCCTCTCTCATTCTAACATATATTGTTAAAATGATGTGCTTTATAAAACATTTTTCAGTGCAGTCTTGAAGTCTGACTTCTGAAATCTGGTCTAGTCATTGTTGGTGTGGAGTTTGATCAGTCTCCCAGTATTTATGCCCCTAGTAACTCTAACCTTGCCCCATATGAGTTTGCTAAAGGTTGATGCCCAGACAGTGTTTGCTCCTGTGTTATGTCCATTAAAATGGGATCATTTGGGTCAATGATGACAAAATACAATGTTGGTGCACACAAGGGAGATCATGAGCCAGTGCTGCATTTGATTAGTGATTATTTTTTCTATATAAACAGATATCTGTTTACATTTATTGTGTGGCTTAATGTACAAATAATGAAATAACAGTTATGGAAACTGAAAGAACACAGATATTTTAAATGTGGGATAAAATAAGTGAGTGTTAATTTCAAATTGTACTGCTTGTACTCAAAAAATGAAAGACTTCTTTTATAAACATGTACTAGGCATAAATGAGCAGTCACTTCAGATACCTAAAGTGCTAAATGAATGAAACATTGCAAATGTCACTCCAATCTACAAGACAAAATGGATCCTGGTAATTGCAGTCCAATAGGCCTTACTTCTATATCATGCAAAACTATGAAAACCATAATAAGAAATAAACTAGAAAAGTACCTTTATGAAAAAAAAAACAATAAATAAAAGCCAGTGTGGATTTATGAGAGGAAGATCCTTAGAAATCAATGTATTAGATTTGTATTAGAATCAATTAAAAGGCAAATAAATTATTATTACATTGTAAAAACACAAACTGAGGAGTGTTATGCTTAGACTATATAATACTGAAATATTGGAGTTTTGTTCACCACGCTGCTAAAAAGACATAGCAGCACTTTAATCTGTGCAGAGCCCAGTAACCAGGTACATCCTAGGACTTAAAGACACGTCCTACTTTGACAGTCTCAGAGAAATAAACTAAATGTTTAGTCTTGTGCAGAGGGGACTACATGCGGACCTAATCCAGTTCTTCAAAATTCTCAACAACATGGATTAAGTAGATCTAGCAGAATTTGTTCAGCTAAATGATAAAACCCATATTCAAGGACTCTAATGGAAATTAAGGGAAATTCATTTAACACTAAAGCCAGCAGGCACATCTTTATGTGAAGAGCTGTGGGAATGTAGAACAAACTACTAATTTATATAGTTTAAGGAGGAATGTTGACAACCTTAAAGAATTATCTAATTGAGATATTGGAACAGCTCAGCTATTAGCTAAACAAACAAGCTTTATGAATTGAATAGTCTCTTGTAGTCTGTTCAAATTCGTATGTGTTTAATTATAAAGTGTGTGTTGCACACTTTATAGAGACATTTGAAGCTGCAAAGTGTGTTCTTATAATTTAAGATATTCTTTTTCCAAGTCTAAATTTTTAATTTCAGGATAATAAGGAGCAGTTGCCTATCACAGTAGCATCAGGCAGTTTGCAGGAGAAAGCACTGGATATGACTTCAGTATATTGCAGAGCACACTCACGTCCACACATCAAGGCCCACAGGTAAGAACTACACTATCGTGTACATGTAAGAATAATGACCCTATAAAGTGTACCTATGCAAGAGCCAAAATGTACTTAAATAAAATGCATTGTGAAATGAAACACTATTCTGGGTTCAAGGAAAGTGAATGTTAAAATGAGAAGAACTTTGGTTAGTTATATTAGTGAAATAATTAATCTCAGTTAGGCTACATGAGCTCAGCTGGTGCTGGCCTAATGGGATCTCTAAGACAAACAAAGTGTCTTGGTCTCATTTCATATCCAGCAGAGTTCCTGGCTTCCTACAGCCTCCTTGAAGAATTTTTTCCAAAAAAATAAATGAGTGTTCTAAAGATGCACTGTTCAAAGTAATACTACAGTAATTACATTTATTTTGAGGCAGCATAAGTGAGCAGTTCTTAGTGCTGTTGTGCAAAAGCTCCAGAACCAACATTCAGTTTGTGGATTGGCTACACTAAATACAATTCACTACATTCCTCCCTTGTTTTTGTGGATTTTTCTTTAAGTACTCCAGTTTCCTCCTACTGTATATGCTAAAGACATGCATGCTAGATTAATTGCCAAATCTAAGCTGACATGGTATCAGTGTGTGCCCTGAAGTGGACTGGTGTTCTCTCCAATGCTGATCTCTCCCCTCGCCTGATTGTTCAGAAGTAGGTTGCACCTCTTTACTACCCTGTAATAGGAAAAATTGCATTAAGAAGATAGATGAATAGATGACTGGATGTACTGCCCCTCTTAGTGAAATTTCTACAGAGATCTTTGTAATAAAACAAACAGAATTTCAATTTGCAAACATAAATTATCTATACACCTTTCAATTTTGCAAAATCATATATTGCAGTTTAGGTTTGGTCATACTTGTGATAGACATAAATAACAATAGCAAAATAAAAAAAAATGTAATGGCCAACACTGTAAAAATTAGACTATATATATATATATATATATATATATATATATATATATATATGACTATAGACTAGCATGTTGATCAGTACATGCAAGTAAGAATTTCTATGTACTTGTGACAATAATGACCTTATAAACATATACCTATCAAATCTATAACCCACTTCCAGTATCACAAACTAAATCCTTGAGGTTAAATGTGAGGGAAGGAATTATGCAGTCATTTTGGGGACAGGGTGGTATGAAATATTTTGGTCCACCTGAGTTACTAACTTAAAGGAAAAAAAATATTGATAAAGCAAGTGGAACTTTTTTGAGTAAAATGTAACATTTGGCTGATGGTAATGATAGAGGCACATTGTTACTTGGCTGAGTGAGAGTGTAGTTTATATTGTCAGATCCTTTCTTTTGTTTCTGAATGATAGAAAATTTGCTCTCTTTTGCGTATAAAAGGAGTTGTCACAATCCTTAAACACTACTTTGAGACTGAAAAAAACTTGCAAGTTAGAGAAAGAAAGAATTGGTAGAGCTGTTGCTTTCAATTTACTTTTTCTACTCCTTGTTCTATCCATAAGTTCCATTTGCTGACATCTTCCTGTCCAGCTTTATTTTCCTGATGTTAGTTTCAATGTCTAAATAATCAAACAACTTATTTTAAAAGATTTCCTTTACTTCTAATAACTTCTTATGAATCACTGCTCAAAGGTTCAGCATCCTACTTGAGGTATGTATAAGAGAAGATCAAAATGTTTTGAGCCTAAAGTGTTAAGAAAAGAAACATCAGTAAAACAATAGAAATTAACATAATGTTCAAAAAGCTTTTCTGTGTCACTCAGATAAAACATTCTATCTTTCTTGTGCAACCACTGTTCTATAAATAAACTGATGTCTCCTTTGTTGGCATAGCGTGCCTTATTGGGAACCGTTGGTAGTCACACAAGGTCAGGCCCGGAGTATAGGGTAGGTGAGACATATCTTTGTATTCAGAGTTTTGCAGAGCAGGCTTTTTAAACTGTATAGTCTGAGTGGAAGCATTATCATAAACTATTAGGGGGATGGCTAACAGTTCTCCTTGCTGCTTTTCTCTGAGTGCTGACGATCAATAGAAAGTTAACTGGTTATATGGACAATTCAATATGCACTAGATCCACAAAGGTATACAAATTGTACACATGATCTTTCCAGTAAAGCCTTGGACCTGATGTTTCAACTGTTTAGAATTGGTTATAGAAAGCTTCTTAAATTTTTTCTTATTCTGAATTCATTACCTCAAGTCCCTCCTTGGTAAATTTGGAGGCTTCACCTCAGAGGTCAACATTGTGCATAACCAACATGCACATTCTTTAACTTTTTGACGAACAATGAATTTAACTGTCTTATAATTTATCCCTGTAGTGTTCGCTATCTCCTGCATGATCACTCTTTGAGTTACAATGACAATTCACTCTGCATCAAATACATTTTTTATCATGATGGTATTCTGCAGCCTATCTCTTGACAGTGGCATTTGAAGGGGACTGGTCCTGATGCAGGTTGGTGCATTTCACTTAATTCTGATCATTATTTTCTTTGGCATAGGGTCACTAGTGCAACTAATGCCCACACGCTCGCCAGTGCTGCATTTATAAAGATGTGACTGTAATCAGGGAATTGATTGTGAATAACAATTGTGATGAGGCAAACACAGTGGAAAAGGGTGAAAAGATCCACAGTCCACGCCTGGACCTTTCCTTGCAGCCTGATTTTAAACCCACAGGCAGTCTTTGGCCTGCACATAACCAAAATAGGAATGTTACGATACTTTTTTATATTTTTTTTTAATCCTAGTTTTGGAATCCAAGGATTATGAATATAATGTTAGGTTTTACATGCAATGTAAGTTGGCAAATTTATTTGTTTATATTTTTTTGCTGCAATACCATCTCTATTTTCTATGGTTGCTGCCATTTTTAGATCATATTGTCATAATAAGGGTTGTGGTTGCCAAGGGTGTGGTCACAAGGGTCACAACATTGGGGGTCAGTTGTGTGAAGGAGGTAAAAGAATGGCCATTTCCTATTTGAGTTTGTGGATGAAAAATCTGCCCTTCTTAACAGTATTTTACTTACTAACTTCCCATTAACATATTTTTTACTCTGGTTCATGACTTCTGAATTTTAGTTTTCTTTTTGACTCAGATGAAAGCTCACTTGGATTTACAGATTTGACATTGGTTTGTTTTTGTTTTGTTTTTTTGACAAATGCATATCCCCTGATCCTTTCCATTTCCATTTCTGTCGCTTGCAAGTAAGATTAAGTCAACAGATGTTCATTAAGGGAAGGGGAACTGTTGAACCTTTGGCTTGAGAAATGGGTCCAAACAAATAATCTTTATAAATTCAGCGATTTTTTTATCAAAAGAAAGCACAAAAATGAGTCAAAAGAATTTGCCTATCAAAGCAATCCACAACTAAGAATTCCTAATTTGCTATCCCAAAATCAAATCTAAAGACAGAGGATAGAAAATCCAGAAAGCAGAAAAAGCCAATATTTACAGAGAAATGTATTCGTTGACAGAGAAGCAACCACTAAGGGCCCATTCCTCAGTCTGGAGTATAAAGGCTGAAGATAGTCCTTTGAAAGTGACACCATGGTGACCCTGCCTTTGGGGTTTTACCAACAACAATGCAAAAATCATAAAAACACAATACTTACGAATTAAGCAGTTAAATAAACCATTTTTAAGCAAAAACATTTAGCATGAAGGCAAACCAAATAAATATCTCTATTAAATAAAAAAATCCAGGAAGAGGAAGATGGGAGACAAGACCTGATCTTCACGGAAAGATCACGGAAGACACTTAAAAGACCCGCAAGACGAAAGAGATTGGCCACGGAGCGTCTTGCGGGGACCTTAATCATGAGACTTTGTTCCAAGAGATTGACCCAGGACTGTCTCGCGATGACGTAGAACATGAGATTCTTGCAAGACACGCTCTACTTACAACCAATATCAATTAAGACCACGGCAGCAAAACACTTGTGTAAAGTCTTTGAGCACACACAGATCCTGGGCTCTCAGCGCATATAAAGCGTATAAGGACAATATGTTATAAATGAAACGTCGATGACTAAGTGAAGGAGAAAGCAGCGCGGAAAAAAGAGACTCAAAAGCGTTGGAAAGAAAAAAGAGCAAATAAGAAAAAGAATAATCTAGGTGCAAATTCAAAAAATAAGGAAAGTAATTATCAGCCCGGAACAAGTGGAATTGAAAAAAGCCCTTCCAATCAGGCTCCTAATTAAAAGACAGAGAGTAAAAGACAAAATAGAACTTTATAAAGATGTTCACAAACGTTGACGCTATACACATGCAGAGCAGGTTAGAGATTATGAAAGCAGTGGAATTTGAAGGCTCAAAAAAAAAAAAAGATGCAATACACTGTACATGTGGAGAAAGTTAAAGAATATGAAAGTAGGAAAATTAGAAAGTATAAAAAAAAAAGAAAGTAAAGATCACAGTAGCACAAACAAACGGAAATTATTACTCGAAAATGGGAAAATAATCACCACGGACCAGGTGTCATTGGAAAAAAAGCAGGACAAAGTGAGGTCAGAAATAAAAGACAGAGTAGAAAACAAAGTAAAACATCATAAAGAGGTTAAAAAATGAGGGGGACAAACACATGCAAAGCAGGTTAGAGATAATGAAAACTGGAATTCAACAGTCTCAAAAAAAAACATAGGCATGAAACACATGCAGAGCAAGATACAGAATATGAAAGCAGAAAAAAACGACAGTGTCAAAGCAAAGAAAGTAAAGATCGCATTAGCACAAAAAGAGAGAAATTATTACTCGGAAAAATAATGAAAAGGCGAATAGAGATCGAATATATGGACATAGGTGATATGTCAGAAATACAGTATAAATATTGTAAGGCTTTGAAGTTTAAGTCAGAGAATTTCAAAAACGTGGTTTACCTCACATGCATTTATTGGTTACTTTACAAAAAAAAAATATTAACTGCTGATGCTGTAGATCGTTTTGTCTGTGCTGAAATTCCAAACAGAGAAACCTATCCTGAATTATGGTACAAAATCATTAAACACATGTCTCACTGACCTCATTTAAAAGATTGGGACTCGAAAGATTCCACATATTGTTTTTACAGAAGTTCTGAAATAAAAGTGAAACTAATGAAATAGCAACAATTAAAAAAAAAATCTTAAAGTGTGTATCTGGAAAACCAAACCTGGGGGTTGGCGAGCGGGGGTTGGCGAGCGAAGCCCCCTAGTAATTAACAAAAGATTAAGTTATGAAACTTATGAAACAACAATAATATAAAACAACACAAGATATAAATCAATAATCTTGGCTGAACCACAAATGCAACTAAATTAAACTAAGTAGAATAATAATCCTATGTTGTTTGTAGAAAAGAAGAAGTCAGGATCACACAAAGCTGGAAGTAAAACAAAAATGAACGCTGTCAGGGATGCCAGGGGCAACGACCCGGCCGGGATGCCATGAAGAACCGAAGGAGGGTGTGCGCCCGCCTTGGATCACGTAGGGGCTGCCACCCTGGTTGCTTTGGGGGCCACGGGTAGAGGGCTTGGAAGCCCAACCCTGTAGGGGCCCGTGGTCACCGCCATAGGGCTCCCCAATGCCTTGGGAACCCTGGACCTCAGCACTTCCGCCACACCAGGAAGTGCTGGGGGGAAGAGAAGCAGGGACACCCGGAGAGCTTCCGGGAGTACAGCCGGCACTTCCACCACACAGGGGCGTGTCGGTGGGTGATTGCCGGAACCCACCTGGAGCACATCTGGGTGCTAATAAAAGGGGCCGCCTCCCTTCATTTGAGGCTAAAGACAAAGCAGAAGAGAGTGTGGAGGCAGCCCGAAGAAGAAGGCATTGAGTGGCCAAGACTTTGTGGGGTTTGTGTTTGCACTGACTTTGGACTTTGTAAATATTGTAAATAAACGTGTGGTGGTGGAAAAACAACATGTCTGCCTGTCTGTGTCCGGGCCACGTTCACAACGCTTATAATAAGTTAACATGCGGATAACCAATAGGTCAAATCTAACAATCAAGAAACAGCACCACATACATTAATTGGGAGCCAAAGCTTAGGTTGGTGTGTTGACAAATTGTTACACACTTTCCTATAATGGCATTATGTCAGAAAGGGATGTGTGGCTTGGTATTCCATGTAGTAAAAGAAACTGACTCAGAAAACACGTAGGAATAGGATATAACTTAGAAAGCAGTACAGAAACTGCCACATGAAATCTACTTTCAAGACCACAATCGTTTCTGCTTTATGAACTACCATGCATTTAGTATTTTTGGTGGCTAAAGGCGCCAAAGCAAACCGCTATGGGGCATGTAAGGGTGCTTTTAATAGTGGCTCTATGCAAAAAGACTCCTGAATAACAACCTTTGAAATTGACTAAGGTAAAACATTCTTTTTTTTTTTTTCTAGTGAAGTGATTTTTTTCCTACCAAAGATGTTCATTTAATCATAGTCTGTGTAGAAATTACACATTCTCCCAGTGGCCATATGTTTGTTTTTTTTTACTGTAAGGTATCCTCTCACATCACAAGGACATATAAATTAAATTAGGTTAATTAGTGATGCTGAATTGACCTGGCAAGACCATAGAGGGTATGCATATGTGATCAGAAATGGACAGATAACCTCTCCATGGTTTTTTCTGTCTTGTTCCTGAAGCTGCTAGGATAGGCTCCAGCTTTGATCACCCAGTAATCAAATAACTTTCCTCAAAAAAAGGTTGAAATGATGGTTGGGAAGTGTCTTCAGAAATTATTATTAAATACATTGTGACACATCTTTCAGCTCCTGTTGTTTGCAAGGCAAGTGACAATAATCTTAAAATTAAACATGAAGTTGCATAGCAATACACCCTCTGATATGACACTTTTCTTCTTTAATTAGGCTGGTAAGATTGTTGTGGTTAATAAATGTTACAAATAGGTTTTGGTACTCATGTTGTTCAAATGAAGGAAATGACACAGAACACACCCAGAGATGACCCTGACTATAGCTGATCAGGCTTATGTTTCAGAGAATGTATGAAATACAGAGAGATATTGCATTGTCCAAATTCATATTTTAGAATATATTTTCACAAAGAACAATGAAAAAACAAAATTTATATTTTGAATGATGGCTTGAAAAAATCTTAGTCTTTCCTCTATTATGTCATAGTTGGTACCCCATCAGTGAGATCCAACACAATGGAGATGGAATAAAATCCCACATTATAAAAACTGCTTTTTCAAAGTTATAAATATTATTTTCCGGCATATAATATGAAACCTACATGTCAGTCAGACCAGATAAAGCAGTGGCTTTAAGGGACAATGAGGCTCACTGAATTGCAAAATGTTTTTCTAAAAATAAAGTACATCACTTAAAGAAAATTTGGTAACACTATAGAATGATGTGCATTAGTCAGGTATTAATATATTACAAAAACTTAGCATGTATTACCATGGGGTGCTTGAGATTTGTTATTGATTAGCCTACTCCATACACCCCAAGCTTAACACACACAAACATTAAAGCACTAACTATGAATGGTTCCTGCAGATCCTGCCACTCTTGTAATGTTTTTATTAGGGACTCATTAGCTTAGGCTAGAGCAGAACAAATGGATGTCCCCGAGACAGTGGAAACTAGTGTACATTTTCCCTTATTGTCACATACCAACTGTGTATTACTCCTTCCAGTGCTGCTCATCAGCCTTCTAACTCTGTAGGAGAGAAGTGCCAATCTAATCACACCACATGTGTCCTGTATGTACTTTATTTCCTTGATCACCCAAGACATGCAGACAAAAGTATGAGTTTCATACAAAGCAGTATTGGCAAATAAAATAAATAATAACAGCTAAATAAATTAATAATAACAGAGTCTGGATATAAAGCCCTAATAAAAATGTACTAGTCAAGAGGCTTCACATCAATCAAATAAAAAATTATTCTCTCAGTAAGAATATGAAAGCTGCTGAGTAGGATGCATCATGAACTCATAAATAATGCATCTGTGCGAGGGAGAGAAAGAGAGAGAGTGTGTTTTCAGGGGTCTTGTCTTGATTCAGAGGTCAGGCTGATGCATGAATGGCATAGTTATTGTCCAGATGGATGCGTTTCTTCTTTTCTTTGGGTGATCTGTGGTTTATGCCATGTTAACCACGTGGGGTTATGTACCCTTTGATGCTACCCATAGATAGTTGACTGGTCACTCTGATGATGGAAGTGACTGTAAGCTTTATCGTAAAAGTATGTTCAAAACACTTTATCTTGTCAAGATTGTTTGTCTTTACTGTATCCATATCCCAAGGGATGGACACATCTCACCTGTTCTTTGACTTATTTTGAGTTTTAGTATCTGACTGGTCATTCTAACCTAGGATTATAATGTGTGTTATCCAGAAAGCGGGCTAGGTATTTTTTACAATTTATAAAAATGTTTTTTTAGAATACAACATTATATGGCAAATTAATATATACGATGAATAAATAACTTTGATTTGATAAATACCAAGCTTATCCTTTAAGAAAAGATCCATTAAATCTTTATTTACAATAATAGCATATGTGGTCATAGCATCATAGCATTGTTTTTAGTGACAGTAAAAATATGGGTGGAAATTAAAATGGATAGTATTAACATGATACCAGATGGTATTTTGAGTCACTGCTAGTGCTGCTCTGTAATAGCATTTGGGCCATGAGTTCATTTACGGAATGGAGTTTGTTCTGTGTACAGTGTTGTGTTTTTCATCTTTGAATTCTCATTTCCTCCCACATCCCAAAAATGAGCTGTTAGGGGTTCTAAAATTGGCCCAACAAAGTTAAATGCAGATGGGTGTTATTTAATAATCGAGGAATGCATCTGAGGCTAAATCCACTTTCTCCCACTGTCAATATAAACATTACATCTACTACCTTAAGAGCATACAGAATAGAGAAAAGTGGATGTTTTGAATTACTGGGAATAAAATTGAGGTTCTGGCAACTTTAATTCATAGCAATGTACTACATTTCTTTTATTTCTCTATTCTGGGGGCAATTCCTTATGTTTTTTCTTTAGGTGCCATCATACTGCAGTAAACTTAAACTATGCTTAGAAAATGGATGAATAATAGACAGCGACAGGGAAGCAGGTGCTTTCAGATTTCAGGAGCCACCACTCAATAGAGCTTTGTGCAAATGCTGCAGGAAATGTCAATAGTCAATGAATGCTGCTTTTCCCCTAATTTTTCCATTCAGGGCAAAATATTTCAATATAATGACTTAATTTTTCGCTGATGTGATTAAATTATTTTTTTCATGAAATTACATTTGTAATGTCTTTCCTATTACTTTAATCAACTTGACTGTACCATTTTCTACCTTATTTGTTTACTGAGTTTTAAAGTGGCTATAAACGATGGATATCCTCCTATATATAGTAACTGCTGCTTCTGTTAAACTCGCTGACCCTGAAATAGAAACCTTCATCCCTATTTTGAAACTAACCCTTAACTGATATGATTTACTGCACACATTTACTTACTGTTTGCTGCTTTTCTCGCTGTTTATCTGTATTTTAGTTTTACCTCTTATTTTCCTTATTAACACAATAATGTGAGTATTGCTTGTTTAGTTTTTTTTTTACATTGGGAAAGCCAATTACTGTATTAGCTTAGCTTGGATTAGGGTATATTTTTAGGTTTGAGCATAGCAATATATTTCTGAAATAAAAAAAGGAGCTTAGGAAGAATATTCATCTTAATAGTGTTAATTCTTCCAGCTAGTGTGAGATGAAGGGTTGACCATCTATGCAAGTCTTGCTTAATTTTTTCCATGCAGACGGCGAAATTTTGTTAATAAAGAGCTTTATGTTTCCTTGTGATTTTTACCCCTAGGTATGTAAACTGTTCTGCAATGATAAAAGGTAGGGTATCTAATCTAATATTATATGCTTGAGAATTCACTGGAAAGAGTACACTTTTATTCAGATTAATTCTGAGGCCGGAGATCTTTTGAAATTCTGTGAGTGCTGTTAAGACTGCTGGCACAGAATTTTGTGGGTCTGATATATACAGTACCATATCATCTGCATATAGAGAAATTTTCTGTTCCAGTCCTTCTCTGATAATGACTTTTATCTGATCAGTATTTCGACAATGTATTGCCAGTGGTTCAATGGCGATTGCAAACAGTAGTGGTGACAAGGGCCATCCTTGTCTGGTACCATGTTCTAGTTTAAAGTAGTCTGAACAAATATTGTTAATACAAACTGAACCTTCTGGATTGGTATACAGTAATTAGATCCATGCACAAATGTTCGGGCCAAACCCAAATTTCTCCAATGTAGTAAAAAGCAATATATTTCTCCTGAATGTAATAATAACAATCTGCTTTTAATATAAAATTAGAAGCAAGTGGAAGGAGCTGTCAGTTTTTTTTTTATTTATACTTAACAGTATCATCCTGTCCTATATGTGCATTCATCCGTCCATCTACTAAACCCATTAATTCTACATTTAGAACCAGTGGGGGGAGCTAGTGCCTATCCTGGCATCATTGGGATGGGATACCAGTCGATTGTAAAGCTCATTCATGCCCATTCACAAAAGATTTTAATTTTCATAATTCTGGTGCTTAGGCATAAAGACCTAATGTTACACATAAATTTAAGTGACTTGAACTGACACATATTGACAAAAAGCTGATGTACTGTAAATTTACCAGGTGAAGATATATCAGATACTAACATAACTACTTACAAATAGTATTAAACCAAATAGTATTTAATCCAATCCAACATGGCAAAAAAAACGTTGAGTAGGATATGAGTCCACAGTGGGGCTCAGCTGCACATGTTTGGAATTATGGGTGGAAAAAAGGAGAGCCTTAGGAAACTTGCCCAGACATGGAAGAATGGGAGAATTCTACATAGTGAGCAGATCAAAATTTTAACTAAGAACACTATATCAGTGAAGCAGTAGTTCTAAACAGTGCACCACAGTGCTGCCCTGTATCATAATTATTTAGTTTAATTAGTGTGAATTGTTTCCCTTTAAGTAATAGAGAGTAGTGGAAGCTGCCATCCTGGAAATGTCCCAAGCTGGTTTACACATTCTAAACTGTAGTGTCATAATGCACATGTACTGTATATTTTTTCTAACCCTGGCAGGTTAAGTGAATTAATCACATGGTGAGGAATAGTGAGCATTGAACAGGCAGCATTGTAATTTGAATGATTTAAGAACTAGCCCAGGTCACTCTACCTGCCGGAAAACCTCTATTTACTACGTGTCTTAACCACTTGGCCATTAGGCATAATAGTCATTTCTGCGTAGCCACTACATCTGAGTGAAAGCGAGTCAACTGATAAGACACAAATGACACATACAGTATATAAAAAGGAAAAATGGCAGTTTTAGTGTAAGGGGGTTTAAAAAATATATGTTCTCAGAAGACAAGTTGCTTTTTCCCAGGATCGCTAATGCTAGTCATGCACTGGCTTTGTTTGTCTTTCCTCTGGGAATAAGGAATCATTATAGGTATTACTCCTTTTCCAGATCTAATGTCATTAAGGTAACAGTAGTTTATGTAAAATAGTGTCAGTGTTGTTTGTCTGCTGTTTTTTGTGATTTCCTTCCACAAATGAAAAGCCAAATATAAATATTGTTAAAACTAAATCTTATTTAAACAATTTAAGTTTATTTATTAAATAAATTAAACCAATGATCTGTTTAATTTTCTAGGTATTGTAAATAAACTGAACAATAACTGCCAATAATCAATAAAAAATAAAATTTGAAATAATGATAATTTATGGTGATTGAGATTAATTACAATTATATAAAATAAGAAATTAATAACATACTATTTAAAGAACATGAAACAAGTTCAGATAAAAACCAAATGGAAACAAATGACAAAAACTTACCTGAAAACAATACATATGCAAAAACAAGTTATATAGGGAAAAGCTGAAATGAACTAATAAGGAAACTCTCTTTAACACTTCTGAAATGTTAAACAAAGCCAAAGTTCAGAATCAAGAAGATAGTGTTAAAATCCAACTATAATCAAATAACAATGCAATACCAACACCAAAATGGAATTACAGACATTAAAGTGAAACAGAAGTGAAGTTAAAAATCTGAATAACTAAACAATACAAAAAGTCTAAAGGGACACAAGCTGTTTGAGGGAGGACATGAGCAAATCGAGCTGAAGCTAACTAATGCTACTGCAAAAACCAATGGCAAACATGAGTCCTACATATTTCCCTAAGGTGACAGCAGCCCTAAGCGCTGCAGCGTCTGAGGGCCATAATTCAATATAGAAATAAAAGAAAAAAAAGAAAACATGCTTGTAGACTGATGATGACAGAGCATGATAAGAAACTACCTTTTAGGACATAGTCAAGCCCATCTTCAGAATAATGATGGTACCCATCCTTACTTTGACCCAAGTACTTTTAAAGTTAACCTTCAACAAAATCAACATCATGCTACAATGATGGTTTTCTGGCTAAGGAAAAGAAATGAGGGAGCAGAGAACTCCTGTGAAAATTTTGAAGTGAAGAATATGAATGTCTATCTGACATTACAAATGTATAAGATGTATTCATTCACTTTCTTACCTGTTTATTAGTTCAAGGTCATAAAGCACAAATATCTGTCCTCGCAAAACTGAACAAGAACCATGCTAGTTGATTGCAGGGCACCCTTAATCACATGGATCAATTTGAAATAGCCAATTAACCTTATAAGCACTTCTTTGGGATATCAAATTTGGATTATTTAGATAAATATCCATGAGTGCACACAGTGCAACTCCTCACAGTCCATGCCTGGGTCATTGTTTGAACCCAAGCTGGAAAATCATACCACTAACCACTGTGCTACCCATAAAATCCATCCATTTATCTTCCAAACCTGCTTCATCCTCTGTAGGATCACGGGAACAATGAAGTCTATCCCAGCAAGTATAGGGCACAAAGCAGAAACACAGGAATAATCCCTAGACAGGGTACCAGTCCATTGCAGAGTAAGCACATGCACACTATATCCTAAATCAACATCCACAGGCTTAAGTCAACAGTTATTATGCAGTATGTGTACTAATTTTGTGTTTGATGGTTGTGTTTTTTTTATGTGTTTTAATGTTACATTATGGTTTCTGTGTAAACCCTGCTGTCAAACCACATTTCCCTCTTGGGACAATAAAATTGAACTGAGTACATTCACTACAGCCAATCTAGCATCGCCAGTCCACCTAACCAGCATGTCTTTGAACTGTGGGAGGAAACACAGACATGGGGAAAACATGCATGGGGAATTCCATGCAAGTAGAACCTGGGACATGAACCCTAGCCCTCCTTGTTCTGAAACAGTACAGCTGTCACTGCACCACAATGAAGCTCCTACCCATAACATGAAATTCTCAAACTCACTTACTCCAATTCTGACTACAGAAGAAATTTACAGAACTATAAGGAGAATATAAAAACTCCATATAGATGATAACAGGATTGAGGCCTTGAACCCAGGCAGTCCTTGAGACAACAGCATTAACCACTGTTCCACTATATTGCTCACCTTTAAAAATGTAATTTTATTCCAATACAAAAAGTTTAAAACTAAGCCCTTCTATCTGACTACTGTTTCAA
The DNA here is from genome assembly GCF_016835505.1 of Polypterus senegalus. Taxonomy (NCBI): domain Eukaryota; kingdom Metazoa; phylum Chordata; class Cladistia; order Polypteriformes; family Polypteridae; genus Polypterus; species Polypterus senegalus. Next base: position 69,053,799 of record NC_053160.1, on the reverse strand, counting down.
TAGTATTTTACATCTTCCATCTAAAAAATGTTACAAAATTAAAGGGCTTTCTAAATAAACAGGATCTGAGAAATTAATTTATGCATTTATTTCTAGTAGGACTGACTACTGCAATGCTATGTTCACTGGATGTTCAAACTGTTCTTTATACAGCCTCCAGTTAATCCAAAATGCTGCTGCAAGAATTATCACAAGAACAAAAAAATATGAACACATAACTCCAGTTCTTAAATCCTTACACTCGCTCCCAGATTAAGTTTAGGACAGATATCAAAATCCTCCTTTTAACATATAAAGCATTAAATGACCAAGGTCCGGCTTACTTGTCTGAACTTATCATGATTTACAAACCTGAGCGCACATTAAGATCTCAAGATGCCGGTCTGCTTATGATTCCAAGGATTAATAAAATAACAGTGGAAGGTAGAGCTTTTAGTTACAGGGCCCCTAAACTGTGGAATGGTCTTCCTGCTTTTATAAGAGATGCCCCTTTGGTCTCAGCTTTTAAATACCGGCTGAAGACTCATTACTTCAGTTTAGCATATCCTGACTAGAGCTGCTGATTAACTGTACAGACTGCATCTCTGTTGTCAGTCATTAGCACTAAAACATAAGTAACATGATAGTTATAATTTGATACTAACCCTCACCTATTCTGTTTCTCTTCTCGGTACTCAAATGTGGCACTTGGTGCCATGGCCCACCTTCCAAGTTGTTTTGCCTGCCTATGGTAAAGTCATCCATGATGGAGGATCGCTGGAATCATGGGAAAGAGGGGTCCTTTCATTGGATTGGCTGGCCCAGCACTGTTTCAGGTACGGAATGGCCAAATGGGGGAGGCAGCTTGATGGATGAGGTCTCCAGGACTCTAAACAAATCCAAATCATATTATGTGATGTCATCCACTGTTAAATTCTGCTACGTACGTCTAAAATTTTTATTTTTATACTGTATTGAGGATTTGTTCTGTTCTGTGTATTGTATTGTATTGTATTGACCCCCTTCTTTTTGACACCCACTACACGCCCATCCTATCGGGAAAAGGTTCTTTCTTTGAACTGCCTTTCCCGAGGTTTCTTCCATTTTTTCCCTACAAGGGTTTTTCCTTGTCTTCTTAGAGAGTCAAGACTGGGGGGCTGTCAAGAGGCAGGGCCTGTTAAAGCCCATTGAGGCACTCCTTGTATGATTTTGGGCTATACAAAAATAAATTGTATTGTATTGTATTGTAGTAGTGGTAGTATTAGTATTTTCACTTATAGACAACAGTTAAATTCTTACTTGCATGTTTGACTGTTGAACACATTGCCACCTGAAATATTGACTGTACTGACAGCCAAATGGATATAACAATCAGATAAACTTCCCTTTTTAGTTTTAAGTAAATATGCTTAAAAAATGCTTTCTGAAAATAAGGTTGTGAAAAGTTAGCCCATGTACAGTATGTCCAGTGCCACATTTTAGCAGCTGCTGTTTCTGCTGTGATCCTGGAATGCTGTAGGCCTCTTTTTCTTTCTTAGGTTTCTATTTGTTAAAGGGCAAGAATGTAAAGGTTAAAATTTACCCTGCTGCTTCTTTTCAAGTGCACATGCTTGAGGCTTTAGGGCTTATAAGCCTGAAAACAAGTGTGCTAGAGTAAGAGGTCTAGTCAGTCTCAACTAGAATGTAAACATCCATAAAAGTCTTTCATTACTGGGGTAAAAACAGAAAACAAATGTTGGAGTTCAACAACAAAACCAGGTTAATTTACTGGCTGTGGACCCATGTCAGTGGTATCTCAAGTAGAGATCAGTCTCTGACGTACCCTATAAAGTTGTCATTACCATAATGCTAACACCGTTATCAATAAGAGATACATTGTTTTGTTCTAAGTTAATACAAATAAGGTTTTAAAATCTTTTACAAAATATAATTTAACATTCTTAAACCTGATTCTCTGGATTCTGGTTGACCAGAGCCTATACCGGCAGTGTGGAGGACATCACACCAATCCATCGCAGGGTCCCCTTACAATAACACATGCTTACAACCACTCTGGAACAATTTACAGACACCAGTTAAACCAATGCACATTTTTGTATGTTAGAGGAAAACCAGAGTACTTGGAGGAGATCCCATGCGGACACAGGAAGTTATAATAATAATGTTATAATAATAACATGTCAGACTGCAAGTCAACAGGATCATGTTTTGAGTGTTGCCTATGTCCATTTTTTTCATTCTCTTGATCTTATTTATGTTTCACACATAAAAATACATCCATACCTCTCTTTTCATGGATTTAATAATTCACTTATTTATAGAACAATTTTTGTGCAGCTGTTGTAGCTCAAAGTGCTTTATAAATGCGCAAAGACACAAATCATAATAATCACCTTAAGAATATTGCAAAATACCTGAGAAAGGGTCTGAACATGTTCTAGTAAAGTGACAGTCATGTGGGACATACTTTCTGAGTTCAAAAAGATCACACAATTAAATTGAAATATTCAGATAAATTTCCAGGTAGAAAATTAAAGAATAAGACAAAAGCGCACATGTGAAAACTTTATGTATTATAAGAAAAGGAATATGCTTTAGGAACAGATTTCATTTGTTAACAGCATTCAATATCAATAGATATTATTATTATTATTATTATTATTATTATTAAATAGTACTTAACAATATATCTGTCCATTAATTAATTTTTCAACTATGGCCAGTTAACCAATGTAGGAGAGGAAAACAAACTCCAGGCAGCAGTGACCCTGGAGAAGATAAGTATGTGAGGGAGGTCAACGGTCAGTTATAAGAGACAAAGACAAAAGACAGACACAGACACAGTTCTGGAGGTTGCGATATATCGTATTTCCTTTTTTATGATTTTTCAAATTTTTCTTAGATTTTTCTCATTTGGTTAAGATTGTATGAGTGTTGTATTGGTTTCTTGCTTTGATATTGATTCATCATTATAAAATAACATTATGCCATATCATCATCATTTTGATTCCTTAATGGCTACTGCTATTTGTTGATATGAACTGTGCAGTGTGTGACATGATTGAATTGACAGGATAAAAGGTTGTCACTGATGTCCTGTCTTTATCCAAGACTGTTTATAAGTCCAAATACTCTAATGTTATGAAGTAAAAAAACTCAAATATCTTTGTTCTTCTGGTTAATTCATTTCTAGCATGCTTTTTGATTATGAGTTTTGGTTTTTTCATCTTAGTTTATCCTGACTCTTTTTCTCTACTTGTTGTTAGATTTTTTTCTTCTCTAGCAGTACAATGGAGAAGTAGGCAAAGTGGGGCAAATTGGCTGCCCTCCACCTCCTGGGCATTCTACAGTAGAGTCCAAGCTGTCTAATATGATAATAGAATCATTCCATCCATTGACTCCAGCACTCCCAGTATCTCAAATGTCTTTCATTGGCAAGAAAACAGCTTGGAGTAGAGCAATGGCACCAAGTGCCCCAGCAGGATACTGTGAAGAAAAATAAAATAGGGAAGGGTTAGTAACAGTTCATAATTATTGTATTACTTATATTTTTGTACAAATGACTAACAAAAAGAGATGCAAGGTGCACAGCTAATCAGCAGCTTTAATCAGGCAGGGTATGGTAGACTAAAGTAGTTAATCTTCAGCCTGGATTTAAAAGATGAAACCAAATGGGCCTCTTTTAGTTAAGCAGATCGTTCCAAATTTTTGGTGTCCTATAGCTAAAAGCTTGACCTCCTACTGTTTTTTTATTAACCCTTGGAGTCTTTAGTGGGCAGGCATCTTTTTGATGTTGTTGCAATTGGCTCTAGATTCCTGTGCCTCTATATTGGATTGGGTGACATTACATAATTCTTATTTTTATTATTATCTGCCCATACCATTTGTTCATCCATTGTGACCACTTGCGGTCAATAGAGTACCGTCTCAAAACACAAAATAAGTCCAAAGTTAGACCAGTAGTTTAAAGAAAAGTGTATTGTTACCAGAAATAGCACATGGGTAACAAAAATACAAAGGAAGTACTGTACTTGAAATATAACAGACAAAAAGTAAAACAGCCTCTGTAAGCCTTAACTAAATGTGTGCAAACTTCTGTTTAACAGGAGAGATGGCTGGTCACGATACAAGTACTCTATTCTCACCTTTCATCATTTTCTTTAAATCTAATTTCATTCTTCCTATCATTTGAGCCCTTGCCTTGATTCACCACACCATTTCAAACTCAACAAGCCTCTACATTTAACATGACTTTAAGCTCCATCTCTGAGTCACAAATGGAACAAACACTGCAAGAACTTCTTCTTCAGCATTTGTCCTCTGGAAGTCCTGGAGCCATCCTTCTAGAACTCCCTCTAGAGGTCTCATGTGCTTCTGATAACATTAGTCCTAATTCTTCCTTAACAGACAGGCAACATCCAGGTAGCCTGTGATCCCTACATACAGTAGGAGTCCCCATATATTGTAGCAGCATCCTTTGTTTCTAACAAACACAATGACTATGTTATTTTTCCTCACTTCCATTCTCCAGTAGTTCTCCCCTGAAGTAAGTAGTACCAGAACACTCAATAATATAAGGACTACAACCACCCAATGATAATACATCCTTGTCTGGTATGATAATAAACATCAGTAATAGCAGAGCCCATGTTTCTTTTGTTGTCAGAACTTCATTAAGTCCTGAACCTGTCTTGTGGCAGCTCCTTCATCCTTAATTTCCAGGCTTGACCAAGTAGCCCCCTACATATTTATATGTAGACATATTGCTAGTGGTAGGAAAGGTAGTACTACCAGTGTTAATGATATTAAATAGTAGCATATCTAATCTTTCCAGACAGATTTGATATCCATTTATTTTGCAACATGGTTAGTGAAGGTACTTCCTTTTAATTGAAAACCATTCTAATTATTATTGTTATTGTAATATCTGTATAAATGTAATTGTCTTTTTCTGAAGGAGTATTTAATTATTGTCACAGCAGTGATTTGGAAATGATGCTGTTAGTACTGTAGTTTTATAATTTTAAGACCAAGTTTCCAGTAGTATTAATTATTGTAAGAATTGACAAACAGCTACTTTTGCGAGGACTGATATTTTTTAAGTCAAAGTTTAGGCTGGGCGGCACGGTGGCGCAGTGGTAGCGCTGCTGCCTCGCAGTTAGGAGACCTGGGTTCGCTTCCCGGGTCCTCCCTGCATGGAGTTTGCATGTTCTCCCCGTGTCTGCGTGGGTTTCCTCCGGGCGCTCCGGTTTCCTCCCATAGTCCAAAGACATGCCGGTTAGGTGGTTTGGCGATTCTAAATTGGCCCTAGTGTGTGCTTGGTGTTTGTGTGTGTCCTGCGATGGGTTGGCACCCTGCCCAGGATTGGTTCCTGCCTTGTGCCCTGTGTTGGCTGGGATTGGCTCCAGCAGACCCCCGTGACCCTGTGTTTGGATTCAGCGGGTTGGAAAATGAATGGATGGAAGTTTAGGCTTCATTACTACAGCAATTCATTGCAATAGTTACATCAGGAGTGCAACTGTTTCTGTTTCATGTCCTGTCATTACACCTTGCATCATCCTGATTACTCAGCTTGGTAACAGCTGATATTAGATGCAACAGTACATAAACACTGGCCTACTTCCTGACACTAATATCGGTGGAATGCAAATCGACTGCATTGCTGAGAAATCCCTCAGCATGACTGACGGCAATGCAAAGTTCACTGTTCTTCATACCCTGTGGGCCTGAGGTCAGAGTGTTTAACCTGAATCAAACAAGAGGCTTTGAAAATGTTTAGTATATGATATGAAACAGACCTTAAGCAAGCCTAAACTGCTAAGAAATGAATAGACATTGGAAGGTATTTAACTGGTATCAACCTCATTTTCATAAAGGATTCTATAGTATGCTGTATTGTCACATATGCTTCAATTTCAATGTAAGCTGTCTTATATTGAAAATCAGTAGTTTCTTCAATCAATTCAAATTTGTCATATACATAATATGAATTTGTATGGTATACACCAATGCAGATACTATAAATGTGCAATATAACCATCAAATATAAATTAATGTTCATATTTAAATGTGATTTGTTCAGTGTTGTCCAAAGGAGTTTGTAATAGCATTTAAATGTAATATACAGTATTATGACTTCAGATTGTAACTCCCAAACCATGAAATACCACTAGAAGCCAGCACATCAGTTAGGTTGTAATATACAAGAAAGAAAATGGAAAACTAAAATAGTAGGGAGAAAAATCACAAATTTAATTACTGTATTTGTTTAATGAGAACGGAGAGTGGTCCAGGAAAACAGACTGAACCTTTGTGGCCCACAGCGGGTAATCTGTACATTTTTGGTACCATTGAAGGCCAGAGATTTGGGACTGGATTAGTTAGCACAATTAGCAAAAAACCTCATTATGTAAGATTCTCACTTGTCAGGTATTTTTTTTCATATTCTATTCTTTGCTGGTGGTCCTACCCTGCAAGAGCCACTCCCAGAATGTTAAAAATAACAAATTTCAGACATTAGCACATGGGGTATTATTTTACACTATTTCAAGGTCAGTTAATGTTATTTTTGATTTTTGATCGTCTATGGATCTATATCAGAGGGTGAAAAATGACATATTTCTATTACAATCTGGAATATTTAAACTTCAGATATTAAAACTGAACCACATATGGTAATATTTCAAATATCTAATGCAACTCTATTTGTTTATTATGTCCTTCTCTCTCATGAAGTAAATCATTACATTTCTTATGAACACCCTGAATTAAGACTGCTTAGAGTAATTCAGGCTATTTTGTTATTAATTTTTTTTGTTGTATGATACCCACTGTGCTCACATGGATGTTATATTAGAGCAACACACAGGAATAGTCTAGCCCACAACAAGATGCTATATTGCTTGCTGATTGGGATGTGCTGGTAACACAACTAAATCAATTAAGGAAGAATGGCCTTCTCAGTTAAAGAGTATTAAGATGAGTATGCTTTTAGGCTTGCTGTGCCTCTGTTTATTAACTTTCTTATGTGGATCAGAATCCCATTTAACACATGCCATTCATTTTTCAGAGATCTATCTATCCTATTTCCAAGTCTGCCTCAATCATGTTAGTTAATATGGGAATCAACCAATCAAATCAGTATTTAAATTAATCAGTTGGACTGATTATATGTTATGAAACCTAAACCCTGAAAAAAAATCTCAATTCTACTTTGAGTTGAGTGATTTGATGTAATTCATACAGTACAGCCCCATTGATTACATTCACTCTTGAACAAACTTGATTACACAAAATACAGTTAAATCTATAGCAGTCTGTAAGTAGACAGGGAATGAGCCCCAAGTAACAGCAACAAAAGCACACAAAAAAGCCCACCACCAGTCTACGTGCTGTGACAGCTATAGCTTCTCTGACAAGCCTGTCTAATCAGGACTGCTGTTAAATCATGACTTTGTTTCAAATAGGGTGTGACAGTTTCCACATCCCAAACATGAACAAGCTGACTTAACTGGCAACTGTAAACTGGCTCAGATTGTGCTGTGATTTATTTGGGTTGGTTCCTGCCTTGTGCTTAGTGATACAAGGGCAAATATATTCCTGTATCTCTAAATTGAATAAATTGTTTAGATAAAGAATGGAGTTTACTTAACAAGATCTGCGGAGGTTTTATTAACTGCTGCCTAAAAGTGGCTATAGCTGATATTATCTGAACTATAAGAATATTTATTCTAACATTACAAATAACTGACATACATTAAATGTAATCCTGGACAACCATTCCTGGATTCTTTCCTGCCTTGTTCCTAATTTTTCTTGTGTTAGTTCAGGTCCTACTCAATGATTCTGCAGTTGCCATAAAATGTTCAGAAAATGGATGGATTAAATGTTAATATTTCCTGAAAAGCTGAAAGCTGAAAAGATAAAAGATAAAAAATGCTGGTAGAATTTCCGACATACTCCATGGCAAGAGAAGTCATAGGAAAACACCCTGCCTTGAAAGCTACCTATGCTGTTCAATATACATTTCTGGCCTCATTTTCTTGTATTGTTAAATTTTGCTCACATATTGCACGTTTAGACTTTTGTGCACTCCTCTATTTGTCACACAAGGCGGATCACAGTCTGCCAAAATAAAGACCCTGATACGGTGCTCCTAGTAATTACTCATTTTGTATACGTCTGAATTAGCTGTATGTTTAAGTCACTGGTTGAGTGAGTTATTTGCTTTGAATAATTTGTCTCGTCACTAAGGTAACATGCAGAGTTTACACTGATCTAGATATAACAAATAGATCCTTGTAAGTTTTTAAGACGCTTAATCTAGCATAAGGCAAACTCTGTACAGGATGAACCTTGAACAATTTGAAATGTAATCAAATCTTATAAAAATAATACAAGATTTGCTTCCAGCCTTGTAGCACTTGCATCCAGGCATGTTGATATGACACAACCACATCTCATAGATTGAAAAGCCTATTATTAATAAACTGATCAAAGTTATACAGTACAATACCACAATAGACTTTCCTTCTTTTAGGTGACCAATCCAGAGGCCATCAGCATTTCTTTTCATGACACACAACTTTTAACCTTCCTTTTCCATATCTTAGTTTTATTAAAACAAAACTGATAAGTGTGAAAAAATTAGTTAAAGATGATAGTTGTGACAGACCTAGTTTTAAATTGACATAACTATTCATGCAATTAAACGACAGAAATCATGTCATGCACTGCCATACTGATAGAATTAGCAGGAACAGAGTATACCAAAATAATTTCTTCAGCCAGATTAGAAATGCTGTCACCAGCGATGTGTTTCTTCCAACATTAAAAAGCAATAATAGATGTTAAATGTTATTCCTTTCCCCCAGTCCTTGGCTGCTATGTGTCCTTTCACCCAATTCTGTTGGATAGTCTCTGGCCTCTGAGACTCTGTATTTGTTCATCAGGTACACAAAACGGATGAATATAATATATTATAATTTCATTTAATATATACCCTTACTCCCCAGAACCCTCACTTTTAATTAAATGGATTTGAGAATGTACAGTGAAATTCCTTCTTACACATGCAAATCAACATATAACACATCAACACTAACCGGCACTATAATCAGTGAGTATTACTATTTTATCTGGAAATTTCTATCTTCATTATCTGACATAACAATCTTACCTCAAAGTTAGAATCCTAATAGAATATAATGTTAAGGTGAAAGTATTCAGGTCCCTATTTGATATTTCCACATTTTATTTTTATAGCATGGAAACATGTTGTGTTTGACAGTCCTGTTGGAGTTTGTTTTAAGTAAAAATTAAATTAAATTGGGTAAATCTTGGGGCCATGGAACCCTTAAGAACTTTTTCCAATTAAATTTATGATAATTGTGCATGTTTGTTAAGAAAATTCACCTTAAAGGGGCTTTCATGCAGGAAAGGATTAGCTTCACAAAGCTGAAAAGCCTGCACTGATTATTGAATAAAAGAGACTTTCAAGTAAACAATAATAATAATAAAGGTGAATTACTCACTAACCATTACAATGCGGCTTTAAGTGCTGTAAATGCTCCACCTGTGCCCATAATGATGCCAAGCAGGCCAAAATATTAGAAACACTATCACAGATCACATTTGTGCCCAGTTTTCTGTTGATAGTGTGGGTATGAACAATGACCTCTGCCAGAATGAAAGAGTCCAACAGTAAACCGTACGTTCTCGGTCTACTTGTGATCTAATGGAAGTTTTTCAATTTGAACAATATACCGTGCTGTGAAAAAGCAAACTCCCCCCTACCAATATCCTCTGCCCCTGCACACTCAACACAATGAACAACCTGAGAAGCCCCAAGAAAATGCAAATATTGCAGATCTCTGTGGTTTCAGGATAGGTCACTGTTCATAACTCCACAATAAGAAAGCGACAGTGGAAAAATTGGATTCAAGTGAGAGAAACAAGTTGGAAACCTCTGCTCTCCAAGAGTAGTATCAATGCTCACTTCACATTTGCAAAGAAACACCTGGGTGATCCCAGGTATTTTGAAATAATGTTCTATGGACAGATGAACCAAAAGTAGAACTCTTTGGATGATGTGGGAGAAAAATTGGAGTATTTGGAAGAAAACTCATGCAGACATGAAAAGAATTTGCAAATTTCACTTATATAAGAAATGGGCTCAATATTTGAATCTAGATCTACGAGAGAGCACTGTACCACACTATAATATAATATAATATCTCTCTGTTATATAAAAAAATCCTGGGATGAGACGTGACTTTATCAGAGAGATACTTTCAAGTCCCATGAGATGAGATTTTTTGCAAAGAGATTTAACCACACCCGGGGCCGGAAATAAAACACAAAGAGTAGATGACAAAGTAGAACATTGTAAAGAGGTTCAAAAACATTGCCACGATACACATGCAGAGCAGGTTAGAGATGATGAAAGTACTAAAATTCGAAAATCTCAAAAAAATGATAGTAAAGATTGCATTAGTGCAAACAAATGGAAGTTATTACTCAATGAAATAACGGAACAGTGAAAAGAGACCGAATATATTGTTCAGATTTAAACTTTAAGTAGGAGACTTGTAGATTGTCTAATTCGTGTTGCTATCAGGGAAAAGTAGTGTTTCTTCCCAATGAAGAGGTGTATCCGTGAGAATTAAAAGATGTGTTGTTTGGTGAAAGTGAAATCCACATATGCGAGAGGCAGAGACGCAAAGTGGATGGCGCGTAGTGCTGGGCGGGGGGTTGGCAAGTGAAGCAAGCAGGGGGTGAAGCCTCCTAGTAATATAATATAATATAATATAATAATATAATATAATATAATATAATATAATGAAAAGGCAGTCTGGTGGCCCAGTAGTTATTGCTTCTGTCTCACAGCCCCAGAGTTCTATTCCCTGGAGTTCTGCCTTGCAGGTGCATCTGATAGAAAAGGAACTGCCTCCTTACAACCATTTATTAAAATAAGCAGGTTTGGAAAATGCATAAATAAGTAATGCAATATATTATAATGTGATACATGCTACTTTTTCAATTAGCTACACAAGGAGAAAGAATTGACCAAAATGACATTGCATGGATTAAATGCCAAAATAACACAAACCATCTGAATTGATTAACAGAAGATGGAGGAGAGGAATATGTTTTAAAAGTCAAAGGCAGAGAGGTGGCTCAATCAGTCGATCAATAAATACTTATACCTTTTATAATGTTCTGGTTAGAAAACACTGCATAACCTAGATAGCTGTATATTGGCAATAGGTGAGCTTGATTCTGGAGGGATGAAGAAGCAGGTCTTAATTAAAACTAAACCTGATAGTCAGTAGCTACTTTAACTTGTTCTGGGACCACTTTACTGATTATTCACCTATTTATGAAAATTACAAAAAAGTGAGCTGGCATCCCTTTAAGACTGATTTCCTGCTTTTATCCTATTACTGTAAGAACAGGCTTGGGTTAAAAGATCCCTTGAATGAAAAAAATGGATTTGGGATGTGGTTAAATTTAACAGAATTCAGCAAGTTTGTAATGTTCTTTTTTCACTATGAATAATGCTTAGTGTGAGCAGTTTCATCTTTTTGGCTAAAGACATATCTTTTTAGATGAGACAGCACATTGCAAATCTGAAGTAACAATTAATATGCATATCTGTTTAGCTAAAATTGGCAGCTTTATGTGAATAAATGGTGTGAATGAAACTGAAGAAGATACGACAGACCAGTGATCTTGACCAGAGAAAATTTCTGTTAATATTATAGGGCCCCTGAGGCCATGTCTGCTACATTCGTGAAAGTAGACTGATTTAATCATATGTGAGCTTCACAAAAAGAAATATTCCTTTTCCTGAGCTACCTTATTGATGTGATTGCTCTGTGTTAGTGTCACAAACTCACCAATATTAACATTATTTGGGAAAACTAAATAGAAAGTCAGAAATATTTCAGAAGCAAAGATTACATTGTAACCTTCAATAAAAATTTGGTACACACACAAATAAAAAAAAATTCTTAAAGTTCATGTAGAAAGTAATGGTGCAAAATGAGGTGGCAAAATAGGCATTGGTTTCAGGCATCAAATTCATACCTGTCCTGATATCCCAGACACCCATGATAATGTGGAAAAAGGTCACCACAGAGTAAACAGCCAAAGGAAACACCACCCCACACCAGACTTTTGACCATAACTGCACAGACATAATTGGACCATTTTCTGGAGTTTTGTATACCTGCTTCTATAACTGTATTGGTGCCTTGTCCTATCTTCATTTTGTTTAGTTTTCTTCAGCCAAATTAGACTTTAAGGTCATGGGACCATTTAGGCCACAGTTACCTGAGAGGATTCAGTCTACAATACTCTTATTTTTTCTTGAACTGGTTCTTTAGTATTTCTAAAATGATGTTGTTTAACTGTTTTTGACTTTTAGGCATTCATTTTAAATATTAAAACAAATGCCAACACAACTATAGTGCTAGTCTACAGACCACCGGGCCATATTTATTGTTCATGACAGAATTTAGCAACCTTTTATCTGATTTGGCTATAAATTCTGATCACGTAGTACTGATGGGGGATTTTAATGTACACATTGATGTGGAAACTGACACTTTTAGCAAATGTTTTACTTATTTGTTAAATTCAGTAGGATTTTGTGAGATTGTCAAAGGTCCGACTCATAATCATAGCCACACATTAGATTTAATTATAACTTACAAAGTTGAAATTCAAAATTTAAATATCACTCCATTAAATGAAGTTATTTCCGATCACTACTTAATTACATTTGATTTAGTCCTGCCCTTGCCAATGCACTCACAGATTAAAACAAAGACAGTGCAACATCTATATTGTAATTCTGCTTCAAAATTTAAAGATACTTTGAGTAAGTCGAGTGTAATTGTGGAAAACCATTTAAATCAGTTAACATGAAATGTAAACGTGGAAAACAATTTAGATCAGCTAACATCACATTATAATGTGACCTTGAGAGATGCTCTGGACGCAGGGGCTCACCTTAAAACAAAAGTGATCAAAGCACATAGAAACTCTCCCTGGTTTAATGAGAACATTTGAGCTCTTAAATTAGAGTGTCGAAAACTGGAGCACAGATGGAGAACAACAAAGCTACATGTCTTTCAAATTGCATGGACAGAGAGTGTTAAAAAATAAAAAAGTTCTTTTTAAGGCTCGCTCAGAATACTATTCTACAATAATAGATAGCAATAATAAAAATCCTCAGGTACTGTTTAGAATAGTGGCTAAATTAACAAATGGGAATTCAGATCTACAATGCAAAATACCAACAGATATTAGCAGTACAGACTTTATGAACTTCTTCAATGAGAAAATTAAAAATACAGTGATCCCTTGCTATATCGCGCTTCGACTTTCGTGGCTTCACTCTATTGCGGATTTTAAATGTAAGCATATCTAAATATATATCACGGATTTTTTGCTGGTTCGTGGATTTCTGCGGACAATGGGTCTTTTAATTTATGGTACATGCTTCCTCAGTTGCTTTGCCCGGTTGATTTCATACAAGGGACGCTATTGCAAGATGGCTGAGAAGCTACCCAATCAGAGCACGTATTACATATTAAATAAAACTCCTCAATGATATACGATATGCTTCCCATGCGGCGCTTCGCATACTTGAAAGCCCAAACAGCACATATTGATTTTTGATTGTTTGCTTGTCTCTGCCTCTCTCTCTCTCTCTCTCTGACATTCTCTGCTCCTGACAGAGGGGGTGTGAGCAGAGGGGCTGTTTACACAGAGGCTGTTTGCCTAGAGGATACGGACGCTTCTCTAAAAAATGCTGAAAGAATACCTTCACATTGCTGCCTTCCTTATAGCTGATAAACGAGGGTTGACTGTATAAGATCCCAGATCTCAGCATCACAGTACAAACCAGATACTAGCTTAGCAGACCCTGTCTCACATTGCATTCAGAACTTTAGTAATTTTAATCCTGCAACAGAGCAGGAGGTCTTAACTTTAATTTCTAAAATGAGGCCTACTACTTGTTCTCTAGATCCAATGTCAACAAAACTAGTAAAAAGTGCAATGGATGTTCTTGCAGCGCCTATTCTAAGCATTATGAATAGTTTATTATTGCATGGCACAGTACCTGATGCACTAAAAGTATCAGTCATTAAACCATTACTTAAAAAGTCAGACCTAGACCCACACATACTAAACGATTATAGGCATATTTCAAATTTATCCTTTCTGTCTAAAATACAAGAAAAAGTAGTCTCCAATCAGCTTCAGTCACACCTTATGCACTACAATTTATTTGAGAAATTCCAGTCTGGTTTCCGCACTGGTCATAGTACAGATACGGCACTAACGTGGGTTGTAAATGACATTCTGGTATCTTCTGATGAAGGAAACTCCACTGTAATTATGTTAAGTGCAGCATTTGACACCATTGACCATTCTATTTTACTGCACAGGCTAGAAAATGATGTTGGGCTTATAGGCACTGTGCTCGCTTGGTTTAGTTCTTATTTGTCAAATCAATTCCAATATGTACAGAAATGTGCTGACAGTACTCCATCATTATACACAGAAGTTCAATATGGTGTCTCTCAGGGCTCAGTACTGGGACCTTTACTGTTTTCACTTTACATGCTTCCACTTGGATCTATCATTAGGAAGCATCATGTTAATTTTCACTCGTATGTAGATGACACCCAGTTATACCTTTCATTTAGATCAAATGAAGTTTCTCAGATATTGTCTTTAATTAGTTGTGTTAGTGAATTAAAGGAGTGGATGGATGAGAACTACTTGTCTTTAAACACAGATAAAACAGAGATGTTAATTTTTGGAGGGAATGACGTTGATCACAACAATATTTTGTCATCATTTAACTCAGTTGGAATCACCATTAATTTTACTGAATCAGCCCGCAATCTAATAGTCATCTTTGACTCTAGCATGTCATTTAAAGCGCATATTACAAAGTTGTCCAAATCATGTTTCTTCCATGTTAAAAATGTTGGGAAATTAACGTGCTTTCTAAATAAACAGGATTCTGAGAAATTAATTCATGCATTTATTTCTGGTAGGATTGACTACTGCAATGCGGTGTTCACTGGATGTTCAAACTGTTCTTTATACAACCTCCAGTTAGTCCAAAATGCTGCTGCAAGAATTATTACAAGAACAAGAAAATATGAACACATAACTCCAGTTCTTAAATCCTTACACTGGTTCCCAGTTGAATTTAGGGCAGATTTCAAAATTCTCCTTTTAACATATAAAGCATTAAATGGCCAAGGTCTGGCTTACTTGTCTGAACTTATCATGACTTATAAACCAGAGTGCACATTAAGATATCCAGATGCTTATGATTCCAGGGATTAATAAAATAACAGTGGGAGGTCAAGCTTTTAGTTACAGGACCCCAAAACTGTGGAATGGTCTGCCTGCTACTATAAAAGATGCCCGTTCGGTGTCAGCTTTTAAATACCGGCTGAAGACTCACTACTTCAGTTTAGCATATCCTGACTAGAGCTGCTGATTAACTGTACAGACTGCATCTCTGTTGTCAGTCATTAGCACTAAAACATAAGTAACATGCTAGTTATAATTGGATACTAACCCTCACCTATTTTGTTTCTCTTCTCAGTACTCAAATGTGGCACTTGGTGCCACGGCCCACCTGCCAAGTTGTTTTGCCTGCCTAAGGTTAAAGTCATCCCTGATGGAGGATCGCAGGAATCGTGGGGTAGAGGGGTCCTTTCATTGGATTGGCTGGCCCAGTGCTGTTTCAGCTGTGGAATGGCCAAATGGGGTAGGCAGCTTGATGGATGAGGTCTCCAGAACTCTAAACAAATCCAAATCATATTATGTGATATAATCTACTGTTAAATTCTGCTCCATACTTCTAAAATTTTTATTTGTATACTGTATTGAGGATTTGTTCTGTTCTGTGTATTGTATTGTATTGTATTGATCCCCTTCTTTTTGACACCCACTGCATGCCCAACCTATCTGGACAGGGGTCTCTCTTTGAACTGCCTTTCCCAAGGTTTCTTCCATTTTTTCCCTACAAGGGTTTTTTTGGGAGTTTTTCCTTTTCTTCTTAGAGAGTCAAGGCAGGGGGGCTTTTAAGAGGCAGGGCCTGTTAAAGCCCATTGTGGCACTTCTTGCATGACTTTGGGCTATACAAAAAAAACTGTATTGTATTGTAAGAAAGAGGTTAAGTATTTATTGGATGGGGACAGGAGCAAAAGGTAGTAGGCAAGAATGTGTGTAGGTTTTGGTGAAAAGGTTGGATCACAGGTCAAAAATAAATAATGTCCAGGAACATACCCAAAAATTAAGGACTGAGTTAACAAATGAGCATCTAGTCTACTGGAAGACCCTGTGAATGCACTGTATTGATCTCTAAACAGCTTCAGGTGAACATGGTGTAATTGCTGTTGTTGGGCAATGACGGATGAAACCACCTGCAGGAATAATGTTTAAATGCATAGTCAGGCTAGAGGCAAAAATATTTTTAAATGACTGATAAAAATCACACTAAAGAAAGAAGCCCACAAAATGCAGAAGACTCATTTGCAGGCTTAATTTTGTTACTGTCCATAAAGATGCAAGCCAACAGCAGTTCTGCTGTTTCAATACCATACATGTTATTAATGTTTTTGTGTAGTATGCTTGTTATCCACACACAAAATCTGTTGACATTTAATAAGGTAAACCTGCTATTTTACATTTTTTAAAATTCCCTGTTCCCAATTTAGCACTTTCCTGGTTCTCTCTATTCTTGGGTTTCTGCCCTTCGTGTTTGGGTTTTTGACTGTCATATACCTCCACCCTTTGTTTTGTTGTTCATGCTTGATTTGTATTTTGACATTTGCCAATTTCATTTCACTAAGCTTTGTTCAATTGTCTTTTTCTATGCATGTGTCTGTGAATTGACAGCATTTTTTTCAGTTTTTTTTAACATTATTTTACTCTGTATTTTATTCAGTTATTTTTATTTTTATTATATTTACTGGTGATTTTCTATTCATTTTAGAAATCTAAATTGGCCATTATGTCATAATGTTACTGTATGAGGCAGGGTTATGATGTGTGATTATTAAGTAATTTCAGAAGGCATGGTCATGTTGTGTTGGAAGGACTCTATAAAGCCACAATCTGATCATCAGTTTTAAACATTTTTGGAACTGCTAGAACCTTTTTTTTCTATTACATTTCTTGAATTTTTGGCCATGCATTTTGCACATTATTTTCCTTGAAAATATTTTTTTTTTATTTGCACTCCTGTTTGCTTGTGGCTGTGGGTGTTTTAAATTAATATGTTGATTTATTACTGCTTTAGAAAATAATGAAAATAGGCAGGCACCCACTTTGACAACACAAACTTAACTCTTTGAGGGACTATATAGTGCTGCTGTTTAGCATTCTGTCTTTCAGCTAATAATAAGGTCTGTTAAGCATTTTTATGCCATATGCCATTTTCCCTATTTTGTTACCATATTGCTGCTGAAAGGTGTAACTTAGTAGCATGTTTTGTACACCTTATTTTATCTTACTCTGTGCATCTGCTTAGTTGTGACTGCAGTGCCAGTCAAAGCCCATATGGAGGCCTGATGGGGACTCAGTGAGCCCCCTTGGTGTTTTGAGCATGCACCCCTTGAGATACCAAATCAGAGCCCCTCAGTGCCTACAGTACGCATTCAGTATTATTAGACTTGTAATATCTGAAATAACAAAATGTTCAAGAAATAAAATGAAACCACAAAATAATTTCTTTATTTGCCATAATTCTCCAGAAAGTATTTTTAATATAATAGGTAAAATGAAACCATAAGCACAATTCTTTAAAGCATATTTTGAAAGCTTGGCTTTATTTTCATAGGGTTCATTTAAGATAAAAGGTCATACATTCACCATTTTTTATTGTTCCTGAAATTAGGTGTTACCTTAAGATATAATAAATGAAAAAGTCCAGCAAATTCCACAGCATAATTTCACTTATGAGAACTGACATGCAGAATACAGTGTGATGATGATGTGAAATGAAACCAAAAGAGCTACAGCATTGGTGAGAGAACCACAGTCTTATTTGTGACATAGTCATGTGTAAATACATTTTGACTTCTAATTTTCTTTAACTCTGTAAGGAATACTGTATACTATAAGTAGAAAGAGGAGATCACATGCTTTTTTGTGTGGCACTAAGAATACAGTATTCAGTGGCAAGGCTGAACAGGCCCAACATTGTGTAGAGAACGATTTGTAATACGACCAGCTAGAAAGTCACTTTAGTTTCCAGCAATGCAGAAGTGAAATCCCCTTTGTGATCTTCCAGAAGCTCATACAATAATTTTCCTTTGTTCAATAACCCATCTATCATATCACTTTTACTTTACTTATCTAAAACATATTGCTAAAGAGTGGTGCCGTTGGTAATTCTTCACAGGTTCAAGAGACTGGGCTCAAATTCTGGTCTGGTCAGTGTCTGTGCGGTATGTTCACCTTCTTCAAGTTCTTCATAGGGTATTCCCTAATTACTCTGATTTTCTCTTCACCTCTAAAGATGTGTGTGTTAGGTTATTTGAATATTGAATATTATCCCTTTAAGATTGGTGTAGGAGGGTATGCATGAGTGTAACCTGAGTGAAAGGCACTATATAGCCTCCCGACCCAACACAGACTGACAACGGAGGCACGTCAAAACTAAACAAAAAGATTTCTTTTTCTTCACCTGTGGGGCACGTCGTCACCGTGTCCCACAGGCAGTACACAGTCCCAAAAGCACACTAAACAAAATAAAGCAAAGCTCCAAGACAAGACACACTCTTCACCACCATTCCTCCCAGGATGCGTTGTCCTCCTCCTCCCGACTCTGGCTTCTGGAGTGGTGGCTGTTGGCTTCTTATATAGCCCACCCAGAAGTGCTTCACTGCAGTGGGCTGGCGACCAGCCCGGGGTTTGTTTCCTGCATTGCGCCCTGTGTTGGCTGGGATTGGCTTTTGAATCAACATGTTTAAAAATGTATTGAAAACTATCCAGTCTAACTACACTTTCCCTCTAGGCATTGTATGTCTCTAGGCCACAGACATTCTTTGCAGATCTAATTAATGTCATATTGATCTTAATAGAATATATTTCAACATGACATAGAAAAATTTTTCAATGTTATGTTGGTTGTATTAACGTTCTACCCATGGCACAGTGGTGTAAGTGACTCTCTTGAACTTGTACACTCTCTTGGAAATTCAATTTTGATAAATTTGGAGGGCAGCATTTTACTGACATGCTCTTACAATAACACTTGAATGTTCTTCTAGACCATGGTGGTAGTGTTTGGCTCTTGTTAGCAGACCAAATTAGTTAAATCATTTATTGTTTTACTCTAGTTCTGAATTGTATGCCACAGTTGAACAGTTCTCTGTTCACTGTTAATGAACAGGTAGGGTAGGGAGAGGGGCAGAGCTTCTAATGCTCTCATGCTGGTGTGTCAATCCAGTTATTGTCTAAACAGCATAACAAAGTTCAAGGTTTCACGTTGCCCATGTGTATACTTGGAATATTTTGCAGCAAAGCAGGAGAGGTTTAAAAATATTGTACAGAAGGTGCCTGCGGGATTTATAACATAGCATAACATAAAATAACATTCTCAAACCCACTTAGTCCAGTTTAGGGCTGTGCTATGGTGTGCCAGAATCTATTCAGGCAGCATCAGGCATGAGACAGGAGCCAGCACTGGATGAGGCAGCAATTAATCACAGGGCTCTTTCATGAGACACACCTCAGAACAGATTGACCCAGTCATCTACCTGCAGGCTACAGTCTGAGTGGGCTGTAAAATGGGAAGCTGGCTATGAAAGTTCACAAAGACTTAAATATACAAAAACATCTTACAAGGGAGATTAAATAGTGAAAGCTGGGGCTCCACACATAACACAGAAGGAGTGGTAGCGTAATTAAAGGGACCATAAACAATTAAGAACATAACAGAAAAAAACATAAAAATATGACAATAAAACAAAACACAAATTAATAAAGTCCTTTACATAACATAGTTTCACCATAGTTTCAAGCAACACAGACAAAAACACAACTCTCACAATAAGCACAAAGAGTCCATAAAAAAAAAAGTTCACTGTTTGGTCGGGACAGCTAGTTATGGAGACTTTGACCCGGTTGGGCCAATGAGGTCAGCAGACAGTCCTAGTGGGGCAGCAAACAGGACACCTCCCAAAAAGGAAGCTTCGCAACAAGCAAGACAACTCCTGCTACAGTAAGAGGTGAGATTTTAAAGTTTATTCTAACCTCTTGTGCATTGGTGGACCTTGACAGTTAACAAAGTAGTGGACACTTCCTGGGAGCTTTCATGCAGCATTTTGGGGTTATCAGACCCCTAAATATAGACCCTTACATAACACTTGTATTGAAACATCTTTATTTCTTTAAAAAATACCTATTAAAGGAATACTCCAATCAAAAATGTTTTTTTTCTGTTTCTTATCCTTTGTTGTTTGTAGTGATGGTTGTGTATGATTTTTTTTCCACACTTTTTCTTGGTGAGAAGAGATCACAAATTTTATGATACAACTTGGTTCAACACTGAACACCAAAGAGAATTAAAACATCCATGAAAAATATCTCAAATTACTTGTGTCTCATAATCCTTATGTCAGTTAGCCAGTCTTGTACTCACAACAATATTTTTAAATAAATACTCATTGAAAATCAGAGTAGTGCAGAATGTTCAAGAGAGACTGAAGTTCTGAATCAAAGACAAGATTCTTGTGGATGAAATGGGGGATGAGCGGTAGATCTCATGACAATGCATGCATGTGTTAGTCTGAACAGTCAACATGCAGATAATATGACACAAGTAATTTAAGATTTAGTTCCTGGACGTTTTAATATTGTTTGCTGTTACTCCTTTCTTCACCCATGATTATATCACAGGCTGCCAAAATAAAAACATGATAGTTTTGGGACAGGTAACACTCCTGAAAGTTTATTATGATTGTGTAGTCTTTTACAAAATATGTATAGTATGCTCAGTACTATACAGATTATATATACAGTATGTACCCAGTATGCATAGACAACATATATATATATATACTGTATACAGTATATGGAAGAGAAGGTCTGTCATACGGTTTGCATATTTGCAGCTGGAGATCCACAAATTACGTATCATAAAGTAATTTTTATTCCTGAGCTTTCAACCCCTACTAGGGGTCTTCATCAGAGGATAATGCTTAGACTTACAAGAATCAAAGGCAATATATAGCAATAACTTATGGGGGGGGGGTGTGGGGTTTGCATAGGGGGGGCTAGGTCCGTGTGTGGGGGGGTTATTGGGTTTAAAGTCTTGTTTATTATGAATAAGTTCTTAAGCTTGCATATGAGCTTTCAACCCCTACCAGGGGTCTTCATCAGAGGATAATGCTTAGATTTACAAAAATCAAAGTTAATATATAGCAATAATATACGTGGGGGGTGCATAGGGGTGGCTAGGTCCGTGTGGGGGGGGTTATTGGGTGTAAAGTCTTGTTTATCATATGCAAACTTAAGAACTTATTCATAATAAACAAGACTTTACACCCAATAACCCCCACCCGGACCTAGCCACCCCTATGCAAACCCCCCCCCCACACCCCCGTAAGTTATTGCTATATATTGCCTTTGATTCTTGTAAGTCTAAGCGTTATCCTCTGATGAAGACCTCTGGTAGGGGTTGAAAGCTCAGGAATAAAAACTACTTTATGATACATGATTCATTTTTTTCCCTTTGTGGATCTCCAGCTGCAAATATATATATATATATATATATATACAGTATATATATATATATATAGTCAATATACTGTAGTTAATTCTGTACAGGGTATGCACTATATAGTCAGTGGTACTTTATCAGCTCTCAGGAAGGGAATCACATCCAGGATACCCTTGTGACGACAGTAGCTTTACTTCATCTGGAGAACTGGAAGTGGTTCTAGTCATTTACAAGAAGTGAATATGATTACAAATGTCAGGAGGAAGTTTATGCCACTGCAAGGACTGTCTGACGTTTTGTAAGTGTTAATGTCTTTTCACTTATTAGTCCATGCATTTTCTTTCATTGAAAAAATATTTACAGTATGTAGTTTTGCCCATTACCTAGGGTTGAGTGCAGTTTTACAGCCTAGGAATACAGGCAGTTATAGATTTTGCCTAGTCATGAATATTGCTTTAGACATTTACTAGCAATGCGGTATGGTAACACAGTGGTTAGCATTGCTAGATCACAGATTCACAGAAGTGGATTTGGGAATGGTATTGTATGTTTTAGTACATTCCCAAGGACTACGTAGATGCAGTTTTTTTTACCAGTTTCACAGTATTTGCTATAGTTTTCATGACTGCTTAGCTGTAGGCAAATTTCATCCAAGGCTCAACACTGCACATAAATCCTGCTACTGTCTCACACTTACTGCAGTTGTAGCTATTGTATAGATTTGGATATGGTTTTAGTGTATTTTTTTCCACTGGATGTGGTTTTACTGTAATCTAGTTGCATTTCAGCTTTTCTTACAGAGCAGAGTATTGCATAAAGACACACATGTTTATAAAGGTGCTACCTCATTTGATAAATATGCATTAGTATTCTGTTGTGCATAATAAGAACCCCATACATCAGACACTAACTGTACATACACAGAGTAAAGCTTGGGGAATTGCTGTTAGTACAATGTAGAGCCATTTCTTAACTTTATAGCTTTCTTTATATTGTGTTAGAAAATGATAAACGCTCAGATATGGGGACAAAGTTCAAACTGAAGAAGGTCAACATCTAGGAATGGAATTCAAATTCAAGACACTGCTTCAGTGAGATGGCAACACTGCTTACTGTATCATCATGCTGTCCTGCTATGAATGAAATTGTATAAAATAAAGCTATAAATTAAATGTATTCAAATTAAAATGAAAACTTAAAACAATTAAATATGTTAGTAGACAAAAAAGATTCCGGGGACAGTGCAGTTTTTTATTTCTGAGGAATGTCTAAAAGAAGTTTAAAGAATAATGACTTTTACAAGTAGTGTACTCTGTGTGTGTGTGTGTTAATGTTTACAAGAACCCACCAGGCCAGGTTAAAATGCTTACAGGGGGCATATATAACACAGTGCACAAGAAACAGGAGGAGGAACTAGGCACAGATTCCTCCCACTGGGCCTGAGAGGCCCACATAGAGAGCATCAGAATATCTATAGCTCAAGTGGCCTCCAGCTGGCAGGCTCTAGCCAAGGGGGTTTCTGACAGACGACGCTGGACCATGACAACAATCATTGTGATCCATTCAGCACAGTGGATAGAAGAACAGGAAAAACTTGTTATGTGATAAGAAGGCAAGCAGCCAAGTATCCTCAAATGAGGTCAAAACTGAAAACTTTCAAACACCAGTTCAAGTAATCAAATTTCAAACAAACAGTTGCATTATGTCTGCGGTGGGATGGTGCCCTGCCCAGGGTTTGTTTCCTGCCTTGCGCCCTGTGTTGGCTAGGATTGGCTCCAGCAGACCCCTGTGACTCTGCAGTTAGGATATAGCGGGTTGGATAATGGATGGATGGACAGTTGCATTATGATAGCAGGCAGTTTGGTGTAGTGGTTAAGGCTTTAGAATTCAACCCCTAAGGTTGTGGGTTCAAATCCCACTATTGACATTGTGTGACCATGAGCAAGTCACTTGACCTGCCTGTTCTCCAATTGAATAATGAAAAGAAATTTAACCAATTGTAGCATAAATGTTGTAAGTCTCCTTGGATAAAGGTGTCAGCCAAATAAGTAAATGTAAAATACGGGGAAGCTGGCTTCTTACCTGATTGGGTGGTATTGTAGTTAAAATAAAAGAAAGATTAAGACCAGAATTCCTACATTGGAGATACTTTCTGTTAGGGTTTTGATTGTTGGCAGTGGAGATGCGAACAAGATTAAAGGGTCACTAACCCAAGTCAAAAATATGAACACAGAGTCAAGATATGCCTTGGTCAGTTCCTTAAGTACTGTTAAATGTTGATGGCTGCTTCCATCTATTATTGGGGTAGTGCAATGACATTACAAGTTACTAATGGTTAGCATAGTTAGAGCACTTACTTTATGGAACCAATGTCCTGTGTTAGAATACTAGGGCCAGTTGCTGTCTATGTGGTTTACATGTTCTCCCTGTAGCTGTGTGGGTTTTTTCAATGTTCTCCAGTTTTGCTCTCCTCTATCCTAAATACATGTTTGTTAGGTTGCATTGTGCTTCTAAAGTAGCCCACTGAGAGCTTAAGAGGTATGTGAAAGTGTACTGCAATGGACCTGGGTTATATCCAGGGTTAGTTGCTGTCTTGCTCCTAACACTAATGGGATAAGCTCTGAACCTTTTTGTGCTCCTGAATTAGAATATACAGGTTTAAGAATGTGTGGGTATGAATAGCAATACATTTGCATTTTAAAGTGTAATGCTTTATATTATATTGATTAATTATAGTTAGTTGCATAGACTAATTCATCTTTGGTCAGCATTCAATCAATTGCCACATTATTCAGTTCAATAGCAAACATAAATTAAGACAAAAAGGAATTTGTTTAAAATTCAGTTTTAAACAGTGAAACTCAGAGTTGTTAGGCTAATATTGACAGAGTCACATGAATCTGAAAGCATATTAGAAATAAACATATCAGTGTAAACACTGACAGTTTGCTCTCCATGGATGTAAAAATAAATATGCACTGATAAAAAAGGAGACTCTCAACAAGGAAGTGTACTAGTATTAAAACAGTTCAAGCATATCAGTCTACAATTAAAGTCCTTGCTTGGCCGATTTGCGATGGCCTCTGACATGTTGTTTAATTTCTACAGACAGAAGAGTTGGACCAATATCCACATCGGGGTTCTCAAACTCGGGTCCTGGAGGTCCGCAGTGGCTGCAGGTTTTCATTCTAACCCTTTTCTTAATAAGTGGCCTGTTTTTGCTGCTAATTAACTTCTTTTGAGTTCATTTTAATTGACTTGTTTTTTAAGATTTGTTCCCCTGAATTTCCTCATCATTCCTCTGAATTGCTTCACTTGTTTCCTTAAATGGCACCCAAACAGAAATGAAATGAGAAGTGAGTGAGCCAACAGAAGACCAACTAAGTCAGGGCCTCAAACTCCAACCAATTCCACTCCAAGCAGTTCCTTAATTAGGAGCTGATTCTTGTTGTTAATTAAACCCATTCTTTAATTCCATGGCTTGTTGCTGCTCTCATTGTGCAATAGCATGCATTTATGAAATTGTTGATTTTCTCTTTTCCAAGAGCACTGTTAAAATGATTTGTGGACCCGAGCAGATCAACATTCCTGAGACCTTCATCTTTTTTTACTTTCAGATATTGTGTGATGGACACAGTTTGCTGGTCATGTTTTGGCTCATTTTATATCTCACTATTGTTTGGCAGCAAATTAAGGAAAAAGAAACAATTAAGGGGTCTGAATCTTCAAGAGCAAGTCAATTGCAATTAATTCAGAAAATGTTCATTAGCAGCAAAAACAGGTCAATAATTAGGAACAAATTTAGAATGAAAACCTGCAGCCACTGCAGCCCTCCAGGACCCGAGTTTGAGAACCCTAATCTACACGGTTACAGTCACAGATCCCACTTCTGACTCACTACACCACTGTTACTAACTTGTACTCTAATTGAGTAAATGAACAGTTTATCTCTGAAACACGTGGGACTCCGTGTCTAACTTTGTGGACGATGTTTAAAAGCTTTTTGAAATGCTTTTTTTTTTGTCTCTTTCTGGTTTGACAGATTGTTGGCAAGGCTCCCTAACACTCTGATTTTGGTATACATATTCAACTTTGTTACAGTTTGATTCCTAGCTTTGAACCCAAATTGTCTTAACATAAAGATTTCATCTTCTGGTCCTCTATATACAGTACTTTTGCCTTTGTGGTCTGCCAGCTTACATCTTTTGCAAAACAGTAGTTTAATGTTGTTTGATTTTAATGTCGCAAGTCTGTTCAGTTTTAAAATTGCCATGATGCTGTCATTTCTAAATGCATACGTACATATGAGACCATGTGTAATGTCACAGGGTCCATCTTCATAAGACCAATTTGCAAGTTTAAAAGACTATGTGGACTTTTCTCCAATAAAATAATAAAAAAAGACTTGTTAGCAAAAAAATATCTCTGCACTTGTATTTAAACTAATTTCTCATTTTGATCTTTTGTTCAGTTTATGTGACTTTGAGGTTGAATTCCATATTTAATACAGACACACATGCCTCTCATTATAGTATACCAACTCATATTCCCATTGACTTCTTTACAAGTCTTTTCACCCTCTAAAAGTAATCTAAAGTTAAAGCCTCTCTGTTGGCTCTTTTTCTTAAATGGAAAGAACTAAACAGTTAAGGACAACTGCACAATGGAACCTTAGTTCCACAGGCAGTGACACTGTGTCACCTGACAAAAGACCCCTTCATGTTTTTAGATACAGTTTTGTTCCCCTTTAACAGATTTAACATTTTAACCATTCTTGGCCAGACCACTAAAGAGTTTGTTTTGTCTTGAGAGAAAAGTTAATGATCAATCAGCCCATGCAAACTTACCTTTCGTTGACGCTCTTCATTGTTTAAAAAACTGGACTTTAATCAGTTCAAGAATGATTAACAGAACAAAAAGATTTGCAGCATGGCTGCATTTTTAGGATGAGAGATGTATGGTATGTATGTTTTTAAAAGTGGTACAGGAGCACAGTGGGTAGTAATGTAGACTCACAGCTCCAGGAGCCTGGGTACAATTCATGGTCCGGATGAAGTTTGAATATTCCGCTCAAATACATATAACTTATCATTCACATCCAAAAGATTGTTTTTACTTAATTGATACAGTGTGAGTGAGTTTAGCTGTTGGTCCTGTAATGGACTGTTGCTGTATTTAGCTTGTGCCTTTTTTAGAACATTAAAAAAATGTTTAAAAGAATTTTGCATAACAAAACTCACCAATCCTATTTGCCTAATTTCTCCAAAATAATGTCAAGTGTTTGGAAATCTCTAATTAGATTAAATTACATTAAACTTTATTAATCCCAAAGGTAAATTTAGATGCAGGCAGCAGCAGAAACATAAAAACCAAAGATACAGACTTATAGGACAAATATTACAACCAATGAACAGATAAATACATATTTTGCAGAAATTGCAAAATGAACTTAAAGAATGTAAGCATTTAGTTTTGGACATTGGGAGGAAGCATTGATAGCATTGATTTCCTGATAGCAATGGGCAGAAAAGATCCCCAGAAGTGCTTCGTAGTACACCACAGAGAAATGAGAAGTGGCCAAAAGTGATCCAAGAGAGCACCTTCTAGAAGAAATGGAGGGAACCTTTCATGATGGCATCTAATTTTGCAGCCATTCTATTTTCCACAACAGCTTCCAGTGTGCCCAGGGTTAGCATTGTGATTGAGCAGGGCTTTCCCAATACGTTTGTTTAGGCATTGTGCATACTTTGAGATCAAGTTATTTCCCCAGGAGACCACAGTGTAGAACAACACACTGGCTACTATAGATTGATAGAACATTTCCAGCAATTTACTGTATACGTCAAAAGTCTTGAGTCTCCTTAGGATGTACATTCTGCTCTGGCCTTTCTAATACAACACCACTGTGTTGTCAGATAAGTCCAGTTGGGTGTTTATATGAACTCCCTGGTACTCGTAGTTCTGGACCATTTCCACATCCTCCCCTTGAATGGTAATGGGTCTCAGAGGCTCTTTGGCATATTGAATGTCTACCATCAACTTGTTTGTTTTGCTTATCTTAAGTTGCAGGTGGTTCTTCCTGCACCATAAGCTGAAGTCCTCCACAAGCCTCCTGTACTCCAACTAATGCAGCCTATGATGGAGGAGTCATCTGACAGTTTCTGTAGGTGGCAAGAGCTGGTATTATACTGATAGTTTGGTAATTTACTGCATGTGTCTACCATTCTCTGTACAAATAAACAACAGTTATGTTTGTGTGAAAATGGCCCTTATTAAGTTTCTATCTACGTCTCCATGTTATAGGAAATATGAGAGATCTCTGTTTCTACTTTCTCCTTGTCAGGGATACCAGACATATGAAGAGATCCGTATAATTTATGAGCAAGGTTTATAAATCAGTGAAAGTCTACCTTAAATAACTTTCATGTTCTCTGATTTGATCTGCATGTGGCGAAAGACTATTTTCAACCAACAGCCTAGACATGCTTGCCTCAATTAACCGAATAATACAATTTAATTGTAATATAAGAAGATGGATATACTGCATAAAATTATATAAATAGGTATCTATCTATCTATCTATCTATCTATCTATCTATCTATATTGTGGAACGGGACCCGGACACAGACAGACGGACATCGTTTAGCACCCAACACATATGTTTAATTACAATAATATTTACAGTAAAGTTAGTGCACAACCCAGTGCCTCCGGCACCGATCCCCCAAAGTCCAGGCCTCATAGTCTCCAGTGCCTTCCTCTTCTGGCCGCCTCCACTCCTCTCTTTCAGCTCCGTCCTCTTCTACCCGACTTTTGCTCCCGAATGGAGAAGGCAGCCCCTTATATAACAGCCCAGATGGGCTCCAGCTGCTTCCTGGCAATCCTCCGCGGACACACCCCCGTGTGGCGGAAGTGCCGGCTGCACACCCGGAAGCCCTCTGGGTGTCCCCAGTCTTCTTCCCCCCAGCACTTCCTGGTGTGGCGGATCCAGATCCAGGGATCTTCAGGCACCGGGGCGCCCCGTGGCGGTGGCCACAGGCCCCTACAGGGTTTAGCTTCCAAGCCCTCTACCTGTGGCCCCCAACACAACTAGGGCGGTTGCCCCCTTGTGGTCTGGAGGAGGCACAACCCCTCCTCCGGTCCTCCTGGGCATCCCGGCTGGGGGCACCCCCAGCCGCCCGCCACAGTTCCCCACCACAAGCTGAGACCTCTAGGGGCCAGCGGCCCGTCCCGCGAGGGCAAGTCCTCCTCGGTGGAAAGCCGACACGCTCCAGTCCAGGGCCCGGTCCTGCAGATAAAGAACAGAACAAGACGTTGCCCTGATGCTGCCACTTGGCGCCTCTCTGCCTCGAACAGGGGCAATGCTCCCCCCTCTGACCAGCACCTTGGTGCCTGCGTCCGAGACCTCCCCTCCGAGACCTCCGTGCCCCCCGTGCTGGGACATCGGACGGGACCACACATGCCCCCGTCACCTCAGCTGGCTGTGGGGCTTTGCACATAGGGCGGCCCTTCGCTGGATGTGCGCACCCAGCAGCATGCCCCTTCCTATCAGAGGAACCGGCATTCACCCGTCGATTCCTCCTTTTCCTCTTGGACGCTCTGACGGTCTAGGTCTGAGCATGGCGAACACTCAAATCCAACCCCGTCTGTGTGCCTGCAGAGCGACAGGAGACTGCCGCGGGCTTGGAGCGCAGGGCACTAGGACCCAGGGCACTCATCAGCCCTTGTCCTGCCAGCCCCTGCGATCTCGCTCACCTCACTCCGCGCACAGCCTGCACCGCCGCGTCTGCTGTCAGAGAACAGCTTACTTGATACCGTTCGTTGACATCACGGCCAATTTCGGCGGATTCTCCTTTATGCTGTACGGGGAGGGTTGTACTCACCTTCCTTGCCGTACTCCTCCGGCCAAAGGCTCCAGCATCGCGCTGTTCCTCCGCAGCAAGCGGCATCTCAGATGACGCAACCGCCTTCCCCTTCAGCTTCTGCAGCTCCGCGTAGAGAGCACGTAGCACCTGCAACAAAGGTGGCTCTACGGGCCGAAGGCACTCCTCCGGCTCGTGCAGAGCCACCGGCAAGGACAGGTGTGAATGCCAGGGGTCACGTTTGGAAGAAACCAGGCACCGCTTATCACCAGGCCAATACCATCCCTACAGTGAAGCATGGTTGTGGCAGCATCATGCTGTGGGATGTTTTTCAGCAGCAGGAACTGGGAGACTAGTCAGGATAAAGGGAAAGATGACTGCAGCAATGTACAGAGACATCCTGGATGAAAACCTACTCCAGAGCGCTCTTGACCTCAGACTGGGGTGACAGTTCATCTTTCAGCAGGACAACGACCCTAAGCACACAGCCAAGATATCAAAGGAGTGGCTTCAGGACAACACTGCGAATGTCCTTGAGTGGCCCAGCCAAAGCCCAGATTTGAATCCAATTGAACATCTCTGGAGAAATCTTAAAATGGCTGTGCACCGACGCTTCCCATCCAACCCGATGGAGCTTGAGAGGTGCTGCAAAGAGGAATGGGCGAAACTGGCCAAGGATAGGTGTGCTAAGCTTATGGCATCATATTCAAAATGACTTGAGGCTGTAATTGCTGCCAAAGGTGCATCAACAAAGTACTGAGCAAAGGATGTGAATACTTATGTACATGTGATTTCTCATTTTTTTTATTTTTAATAAAATTTGCAAATACCTCAAGTAAACTTTTTTCACGTTGTCATTATGGGGTGTTGTGTGTAGAATTCTGAGGAAAAAAATGAATTGAATCCATTTTGGAATAAGGCTGTAACATAATAAAGCGTGGAAAAAGTGATGCGCTGTGAATACTTTCCGGATGCACTGTATAACCTATGAATTCTGATCTTTTAATTCATGTGGCCAATATGGATAAGGACTTTAGCTGTTTATAAAGTTCCTAGTGCCTGGACTGTGAGGGTGTCATTGGCAAGCAGGGGGCTTTGCCTCCTAGTAATTCCAAAAAAAACAATAATACTCACAAAAGACTCCAGCAACTGCAATGAACCACTGCTGAATCTTTTCTTCTGGGCTACTTATCAAGCCAGAGGGAGGACTCAGCAGCAATGACATCAGGGAACTTCACCCACATTTGCATGGGATAGCTGCACAATTAATGGGAGAATACGTCATTAACAATTCTAAACAAAACCAACAGATATAGCATATCAACATAAAATGTAATCATTTAAAAAGTAGCAAAAACAACAATTAAACAGAAAATATGGCAAAATCCTGGTTGTAACACGACAACTAACATCTGTAGTGGTTGGATCTCATTGTCTTGAGGGTGTCAGATTGCTTTACTTGGGATCGCAGGGGATATTTGATTACACGACTCTTTCATGACTTCTCAGAAACATATTTCCCAAACTATTGCAAACTAAAAAGTTATTTGACAGCTATTTAATGTACAGCCTGACAGCACCAGCGGCTGTACAACAGTTTTTGAGGTATGGTGAGTTCAGCCACATTCTCAGACGATCTTATTACTTTTTAGGTATGGTAAATATGAGACATTAGACAGAAAAGCCACTAGTTTGTTTGTGAGGTCTAAAGCACACACTTTTCTTCTTACTTTCCAACCACATTGCATGCATTGTACTTCGGGTTCAGCACTCATTAGCTGTCAGCTTTCACACACACAGAAGCCCACCCATACGAGTTTGACAAAATCATTACTCTATGATTGAGTCGCTGAGGATCACAGACTATATGACTGAGACACTCTGTGACTTTCCAGAACTTACTAAGCCTGTGACAATTAAAGGTAAGACTGAATCTGCACCCAGCCCTGTGAAGAGACATAAAAGAATTACAGAGTCCAGACAGCTGGTGAATCACTGGGCCAAAAGTAAAAGATTGAAGGATTGGACTAAAAGAGAGATCAGGATCTCCATGTCATCAACTTCAGTCACCAAAGCTGAATGGCAGGTACCCATTTCCTAATATTAGTGCAGATGTCCCTCTAATCTAAGAAACTGAAAACTTGGGAAGTACCGTTTTGTAAGAAAAAAATAAGACTTCCAGAGATTGGCAGAAAGAGAGTTGGGGACTTTCCATTTAAGAGACCAATGCTAATTTAGAAGCAGTAGTGTCCAAGTAAAGAACCTCTGCTGTACTGAAGCAAGAATTAAATAAAAGAGGAGTATGATAAGAAATACAAGCTGTGAACCAAATATGGAGAGGATTGAAGCAAGTAATAAAGGATTCCTGAATTTAAATATCTCCTGCTCCAGATACCCTTGTGTGATTTACAAATTAGAAGTGCAAAAAATATTGGCAGCCAACCACACAAGTGCTAACCAAAGGGAAACATGTAAAAGTAGCAGTGTGAAAATATACAGTATATTATGTCAAAAGTTTGGCTTCAGTTGAGAAAACATTTTCTTAAGCACTGTACATGCTGTACTGCAGTGGTGTTGCTTAGTGTATGCTTCACCCTGTGATGATCCTTGCTGGCTTGAGACTACATTTATTTAAGCCATTCATTATAAACTCTGCTTTTCCTAAGTCAAAATCGTAAGCATCACAAATATTCTGATAGCACTGGATAAAAAGCACAAGCCAGCTCTGAATAGGACACCCATCTATTGTAGAACATGCTCATGCAAACATTCAGAATGTTTCTGTAGGCGACTGTGAGGAAAATAAAAATGAGGATGATTACCTTTTCAGTTTATCTATTCTTGTCAATGGATGCGATAGTAACACATTGGTCAGCACATCCATTTCATAGATCCAGTGTTGTTCTTAGCTGCAGGAAGTCTACATGCGATTTCTCTGGAAACTCCAGTTCTCCACCCACATCCCCAAAGACATGCAGGTTATGTTCATTAGAAATTCCCAATAGTTTCTGTAGGTTTATGTGTGTAGGTGTGCCCTGTGATGTTCTGGTGCCTGGTCAAGGGCTGTTTCCTGCCTTGTGCTCAGTTTTGCCAGCATGGACTCCAGCCTCCCAGGAGGCTTTTGCTTCTTCTTCCATAGCCCTTGGCACTCTTAAGTCAACTAACAAGACAGTTTTCCTGTAACATTCTAGATTTGTTTCTGAATTCATTCTCAGTAAGCAGCCCCAATTATTCCTCCCATGGAAAACATCCAGCGGGCATCATTACTAGATGCTCAAACTACGTTAACTGTCTTGCAAACCAGAGGAGCAGCAATTCTGCTCTGAGGTATTGTTAAAGCTCCGACTTTGAGCCCCTAAAATGATGCATCAGATCCTCACATGACGGTGTCACAGTTGATTGGACAAATTCATTACATCAGTACTTTGGGGTTTCCAAATTTCTAAGGCTTTCAAATAATTATGATAGTTTACCAGGGTAAATAAGCATATAGAATGGGATTAAGCAAATTGCAGTAACAAACTTCTCAAAATCATAGCCTCGGTACTTTACATTCATTTTGTACTGAACAGATAAAAACCAGAAATCACATAGTACAGGACCAAAGTCTAACATATGAGAGCAGAGCATTCACATAATCAGCTTCTCCAAGTTTGCCAAGTTATTTAGTATCTCATCTGGATACTTTAAAATTGTCAAGGATTCCAATTCAAATACATGATGGCAGAGTATGTCCCACATTCCCAAGTGTCTTTTTTTATAATGAAATGCTTCCCAGCTTCTGTATCCTTCATCACATTATTCACTGTTAAACTGAAAAATAAATTCTACTGATGTCCTTGAAAATTTTGAAGATATGAATTTAAGCCCTGTGCAGCCTCCTCTGTTGAAGTCTAAAAAGGTTTAATTCTCCAAGCCTCTCACAGAAGCACATGCCCATTAATCCATAGATGCTCTTGCCCACTATTCTCTGTACAGCTTGTAGTGTTGCGGTGTCATGTTTGTAGTGTAGCGACCAAAGCTACACACACTAACACTGTATTAGCCCTTTAAAGTGCTTCTCCATTTTGCCTAGACAATGAGGATGTTGCGTGAAGACCAATCGCTGAAAAAGAAAGTACGCAGAGTTGTATAGCATGACACCTGAAGACTATGAACTAGGGGACTGAATCAAATCCAATTGAAATTTCATAACAAGACATCATGGTGTACACTGTTATATGCTCCTAGATGGATGGAAACCAAAAGTAGCCTATAAAGGAAAACTCCAAACATTTAAATATAAAATTAGTTTAATTTGAATAAAGACTCTGCAGTTTTATGTACATCATGAGAAACTAAAAATTACAATATTTATAACTATGAACAATATACAATAAGTTAATATCTACAGGCAACTATACATAATGCTACAGGACGATTACATTTAAATAAAAACCATTGTATACATCCGTGTGCTTTTTATATACATTTTAACACTTTTTTAATTTACATTTTGTGGCATTTTAACATTTTTAAAATATATTTTGTATTTTTTTGTTTTGGAGAAAAAAAAAAACTAAAAACACTCCCAGAACCTTTACATGTCACGTTTCATACATGCCAAAAACACTTTATATTAAAATAAAATTAAAAAAAAAAAAACAAACCCACATCTTGCCTCTCCTATGTGAGAATCCCCAACCGTTTACTCACTTCTTCACATTAAGATATCATACACAGTATTTTTATAATCATGCAAAAATTACTAATAAAACAAGTTTTAAATCTAAACAAAACCGACAATTCATTCTGCAGTGACACAAACAAGCAATCATTTCAGCACCATACACAGTAAACTTCTTGGAAGCCAACTGGTGTTACGCTTCTCCCCCCGGTTTACAACATACACAGCTTTACTAGCGGTGTACTATTTTACAATAGAATGGTCCCTAAAACTTACATCATAAAGGAGTAGGCACAGTTTCAGGTTCTGTAAATGAAAACCATCACCCTGAAAGTTAAATGTAATGTGCAAAGAAACCATTTTGGCATTGTGACTGGTAGTAAAAAAGAGGTTTTCAAGAAGTTCATTTTTAGCAACCTAACAACTATTGCTACTGCAGCGGTGTGCCTTGTTCACCTTTAGGAATGTGAAAGTACATTGATTGTTTTACATATTCTTGTAAAATACACACTGTTACTACATCTCCATTTAAAAGTATAAGAAGTTCTACTTATCTATTAAAAAAGTATTGCCTCAGTAAGAAACACTCTCTTAAAACAAGACATAACTAGAATTATAGTCAGCTGCCAACAATTTCATCTTGAGATATCATTTAAAAAGAGAGAGAGGGAGAAAAAAAAAAGTAAAAACAGGCACTTTCAGCCCAAAATTAAGTGCTGGCAGGTAGCTTAGGAAAAAGAACGTATGCTTTATGTGCGACTTCTGTTCTGAGCCCTGAAGCAAGAAGATCCTGAAAGATTTGCGCAGATTTACAAACAGTTGTTTGGGACATCTAGAAAAAAAAAGTCTTTCCAAGGCTGACAAAAGGACTACTCAGATTCTTCACAGCTCATATCCTCGCAAGAATCCTCACTGAGAAAAGGAGGAAAGAAAACAAACAGTGTAAGTTAATTAGATTAGCATCTAACAACTAATGTAATAAGAGAAAAAAAAAAAAAAATCTTCAAATCACAATGTTCTGAGGAGTTGAAATTAAGGCTTCACAAGGTCTCAGAACCTACAGGGTACACACTGTGCATTACCATATTAAATCTTTTGCACTTTTATATATTTGTAGAAGGATATTTTCTATGTTTTTGTACATATACTAGTTAGTTTACTACTTAGGGTATTGTATAATAAAAATCATGTAGTTAACATTTCTTTTTAAATGGTGCATTTAAAATCCAGGAGTGCTTCATTTAAAACATAATTAGGAAACACAGGATGTGCCTTTATTTCTTTCCACACAGGTTTATATACTGGATAATATTTTAAACAGAAACAATACTCAGCTCAGTCTCAGGAGCACAAAGTAAGTGACATCTAGTCAATTAAAATTACCTTTCACTTTCATCCCAGGCTCCCTCTGGAATAGTGGGAAGCTCTGGGACGCTATAGTAGCTGCTATGAAGATTCTGAGCAGTCCTCCGGGAAACAATCCAGACAAGCTTTTTGAGGTTGGGTTTGCAACATTCGGGTGAGGAATAGTCTGCCAGACACTTAGATACCAGTTCTCTCCAGTAAAACAATTCTTTATCATCAATCTAAAAAGGGGGGAAAAAAATACAGAGAATAAATTAATTTTACCGAGTTTACATTTAACCACTTCATTCATCCATCCATTTTCCAACCCGCTGAATCTGAACACAGGGTCACGGGGGTCTGCTGGAGCCAATCCCAGCCAACACAGTGCACAAGGCAGGAACCAATCCCGGGCAGGGTGCCAACCCACTGCAGGACACACACAAACACACACTAGGGCCAATTTAGAATTGCCAATGCACCTAACCTGTATGTCTTTGGACTGTGGGAGGAAACCAGAGCACCCGGAGGAAACCCACGCAGACACAGGGAGAACATGCAAACTCCACACAGGGAGATCCCGAGAAGAGAACCCGGGTCTCCTAACTGCGAGGCAGCAGTGCTACCCACTGCGCCGCCCTTAACCACTTCAGTTTGTTCCAATTTGTTGGAAGCACAGGCGATCCACCTTGCCTGCAAATCTCAGCTCTACCCAACTTATTTGCACATTCTAAATATAAAACAAATATCAATTGTTTGTGTTTTAAATTATCAAGGGAAAAAAAGAAACATGATTTACTATCCTACAAACACATCAGCATTGTTTAAGTTTGAGATTTCAAAGTTTACCTTTGAATATTGCTGTACACGTTGTGCAATCTCAAAAAGATCGAGTGATTTTAAGGATTCTATTTCAAGGGTGAGGAGAGAAAGGGCTAATACTGAAGGCTGAAAAACAAACAATGAAGAATAGTAAGTATTGTTTTGAAAGGAAGCATGAACAGCATCATTATTACATCGTAAACAGCAGTAAAATGCTTAAGAAATAAAACTTACTTTTGCTTTAGAAAACACAAGTCGGCAATGGCAGGCTTTTAGCTGGGCTTCAAGTTTCTCAAGATTCAGAATCTCTTTTCTGGGTGAAAAAAAAAAAAAAGAATGAAGCAAAATGCAAATAGTAACATGGTACAATAACCAAGGGTTTTATTTTTTTTAATATAATCTGTAAAAAGATATATGAATGGATTATTATTAATCTCTTCAGGAAAATATGCATATCCTAAACAAGGTTTAAAAAAAAAAAAAAAAAAAAGCTTAGGCTTCAATGTACCTTTCTGAGGTATGTGAAAGTGCAACAGCATGGTACAAGTGCAAAAATGTTAAGGCAGTTATAGCTTTAAACTGAAACATCAGTTTTTCTGAAATGATCTTCTCCATTCGTGTGAGGTCAGAAATAGTGCATTTGCATTGGCTTATGCGAATGATGTCATGTGTAGATGGAATATTGCATTCCTTCTCAACCACTCTTGCTGCGATGTTGAAGCAACAGATGCCAATGCAGGACAGATGTTTAGGCTGCACCTACAGAAGGAGAGAAGAAAAAATAAAATGAAACTCCAATATGCTTACATTTGCATTTTTAAATACCAAAATACACATATATTTCTATATTTGATTTTGACCACATGATTTTTAGCAGAATGTCGTTAACTTCAAAATTTCAATGTTTTATTTTACTAGAGGAACAACAGATAAAATAACCCCTATCACAAAAATATTACTTTCAAAAAATACCATGCAATACCAGAGATTCAGTTTGGTGGTATGTTGCCCATTTTATATTCTCCCTCAACTTTTAAATCCTTAATGTTTTAAATAAATATTTTAGCTTATTCCACACAAGGCCAAGTTCTTTATTTAAAATTTTTTAAGTCCAATTTATGTGGAACAGAAGCAGGTACCAGTATAAGCAGTCAAGTCAACTTTCAGGGCAAGTATTTGGGCAGTTTTATTCAATTTATTATTGTAATGTCTGGGTAGGTAAGAGAACATGATTCTCGTGATGTTTTATGCTGGTGTGTGTGCCCACTTTCTGTATTTTACTTTTTTTGTGCAATATGTTGATTTTTTTGTTTTGTAATATGCTTGGTACTCTAAGCCACATAATGTTATCAACAGTTTACAAAAAAAAATAAAAAATTGAAACCTTCATTCAATCAAAATGAAATTGAAGAACCAGAAGGTTTTGCAAAATAAAGATGTTCTTTTTTCAAATAAACGCACACACACACAAAAAAAAAAACCACACATCAAGTTAGATGTATCAGTTACATTAAGGTTTTGTAAACTTATATAACATAGGAGTTTGGCTTGGCAGTTACTGCATTCACCATGACAAGCAGGTCCCCCCCGCCAGAATTTAACAGAGTTCTAAATGAGAGTAGTTAAGAGCCTATAAGTGCTTCTACATGTTATAGATTAAATTCATTCACAAGACAGTCCCAAACCCCTCTTAACTCTGGAATTCAACATAAATAAAACTATGAAGGCTTCTGTTTACACAGAAAAATACCAAATACTGTATATGTGATCACTTCAAGATAGGTTTAAAAAAAAAAAAAAAAAAGGATTTACCTTCATCTTTGCCAAAAAGCGATCAAGCAGGTTAACAGCCAGGACAAATGTCTCGGTATTGAAACCAAAGAATTTAGTCAGGCTCCAGAGATCTTCAACCTGAGCATCTCTTTGCTTGGCCGACATGCTCTTATCA
This sequence comes from Polypterus senegalus, assembly GCF_016835505.1. Lineage (NCBI taxonomy): Eukaryota > Metazoa > Chordata > Cladistia > Polypteriformes > Polypteridae > Polypterus > Polypterus senegalus. The sequence goes on along the minus strand of NC_053160.1, from coordinate 69,015,405 downwards.
TTCTAGAAGAACATACAATAGAAACCAAATAGTGGAATTTCTTGGATTGACAGATAGAAAAGTTAAAGACACAAAGTTACAATAAAATGTATTGATGCCCTCTACAATTTTGGGATTTGGGAAATGGGATTTTGAAACCCCAGTAAAAACAAACAAAAAAATAAAATCTGACTTCGTTCACTAAATGATTATTTCACAAATACGCTCTGAATGTTTTACTGCACATTTGCACAGCGTTAATACCCACCTCGGGTGCAGCTTCAAGCAGGTTCAGTCCGGCTTCTTTTGGCAGAAAATTCACTTCCTGTTCCAGATGCAGATTTAGCTGCTTCAGGAGTCTGAATACTTCATTATTTAGCTCCTGGCCACACAAATCTTTCATCTTAAAAATAAAAAGAAAGAAAAAAAAAGTATGAAATACTGTATTACTGAAAGATAATATGTACCGGTATGTCTTTTTCCATCTATCGTTTATGCAAACGTCTCAGGGACAAAGGTAAAATGAAACAACACCTTGATTTGGCATACCAATGTAGTTACCAAGTTTAAACCGATGAATGCTGATTGTAATCCAAAAAATGAATCTTAAGAGAGGACTTACAGATCTGTACTATGCGCCCCACTTACAGGACTTCATGGAGAGGCACTTATTTGCTTTGAACTGTGTTCGATTCTTATTCAGCAGCAGCTACGTTAATTAGTGGACATAGATCGCAGAGTAAGGACAAGTGTGAAACGTTGAGTCCGTACATTTTCATTAGCCGAGTGTCCAGTAACGTACGAGTCTAGTTTCTGTTTTATTTGTACACCAACATTTCATGTCTAAACTGCAAACAATTAGGATTAATTGTATTGGATTGTATGTTTAAAAAAAAAACCAGCGCAGAACCCCTTTCTAATTACAACAAATTAATAAAAAATGCTAATAACTGGTACCGAGCCTTTAACCGACCATCCCTCCAACCCCCTTCTAAGGGGCAGGACCAATAAACGTGACACCTCCCTAAACGTCCTGACGTCTGCAAGACAGTCGGGTGGTGTCTGCGATCACGTACTCCAGCAAGGGGGGGTGGGGCGAGGAGAAAAAAGAAAAACACAACAAAACACCTCTGAAAAATATAACAAAGGGCAGCTGTCACTAATAAATACATCTAACAAACGTACACAGTGAGAATCATAATCAAAAGAAACGCAAACGACCATCGCGAACATACCAGACAGACGCCAAAATAAAAAAGACGGGGCACATTTCCTTTTATTTGCGAATTGTAAATTAATCATCAAAACAATCGATTTTTGTGTACAGCATTACAATTTCTGCATCATTCTAACACAAGATGTAGCATTTTTAAACTGACATAGGTTTGATCGTTGCGCCTATAAACTCGAGAAAAGGCAACAAAACAATAAACTGCTTGGCAGTCGGATACGCCCCCCAGTTCTTCGTTATCCAGGGCTTACAAAGGGGGATAGGTCGTTACTCTTCTGCATTATTCGGAGTTGTAACTTGCTTTTCTGTGCAAATGTTATCAATTTTACTAATAACATCTTAAGAACGTCAGTTATTTTTTCTCTTTAGCGACGCACTACGAACATTCCTGTACCGATCTTAAACTGACACTACGGTCATTGCACGTAATCGATACCAATCATAAAGCAGACCGTGAAAAAATGTTTTAATAAAAAATAAAAATAAAAAAACACATGATAAAATAGGTCATACAATTTAAAACAGGTTACAGCAATCATATTTTCAAAGTGCCTATCCCGTAAACAAAACAAACACTAACTGCGATGGCAAAATAAACAAAACTGGAATCACAATAGATGGAATGGACAGAACAGCCAGATAGGTTCCGATCAAGCGGTACTGATGTGGTCAAGACTGGACATTAATGTAGGTACAATAGACACAAAACATCAGCTGAAAAATGTTTACCACAAGGAACGATCACAAAATTAGGCTCAAACAATATTTATAATGTCACCCGTGGAAAAGTACAATTAATTAACATTTTTGGTAACACGTTTATAAACAATCATCCAAGCGTTCGTAAATATTATAGATATTACATTTTAAAAAGGTTAAATTACCTTTGACGGGAAATTAATTTCCTGCTTTTCAAAAGTAAATGAAAAAAAACATAAAAGAAAAGCCAAATTGGTGTTTTGGAGGTGCAAAAAGACACCGTTCCTTTTAAGCGTCCATTGTCGTTTGTTGCAGGATCAAGAAGAATAGAAAAATTAAAACATCTTTTAACGAAAGAAGAAATCTTCTGTCTCAGCCCAAACCTTCCAGTTTTGTTGTTGTTCTGCTATTCTCTACGCCCAGCGAATCACGTCATTAAGACTGCGGATGACCCGTGACCATAACATAGTGCCAAATACACCAAAAAAACTAGTCCCTGTCAATTTCCCCACACAAACGTAAAAGTATTTGAAAATATTCACACTAAAATTAGTCTAGGCGTTTAAAGAAGATGTATATATTTCAATACTGCATGAAAATTGCAGTATTCGGACATTTCCTGCTTTTTCTGCAAATCTGTCTCCGTACCGCGGAAGTATCTTCCTCTTGGGCGACCGAATCACGACTTTTAAAGGTCCTGGTTTGTTTTGCGCATTTGAAAAGTCCGCCCAAAATACCAAGATGTGATTTGCAGAGCTCGTAACGAGACCAGTTTCGTGATTGGATGATTCTGTCTGGATTGCGTGGCTCTGATTGGCCGCCGAAGCTCTGTCTGTTTGAATTGTATCTGGACAGATTTCTAAAATTTACTGCCTCGGCTTGTCGAGTCTTAATAGAGCACGGAAGAGACTCTGTCGGCTTGTTTCTGCACACTGGTGGATCAGTCCGTCCTGGTCCACCATGAGATCTGGCTAATCACAGAGCTGTCGAATCGAGGTTTTGCGAATTGCAGGCTTGACTACAGTTTGTAAATTAAAAAAATTAAAAACTTTATATTTTATGTGATTTTACGAACTTAAATACACGAAATAACCATTGTGAAGGATTGTTTTGGATGTTTTGCAATTATAGAGCTTTACAAAACTACTTATTTTGATCGAATAATTAGTATGTATTATTGGTTGTGTACATTTTTGTGGAAATGGTCAAACGTTTCCACTTTTCTGTTTGTTGACGTTGAAATTTGTAGGTTGACCTTGATCATTTGCAATCAGAAAATCACATTTATTGGCTAAGTATGTTTGCATACAAGGAATTTTATTTTGATGATTCTCCAAGTATAATTACATGAGATACATTCAAGTGGCATGTACACATCTGAGATAAATACAGGACAAATATGTAAAAATGCATACTAAGTGCAAAAATTACTGAAATAAATACTTAATTAAGTGCTAGCCCTAAGTAAGAAAACTGCAAGATATTGAGGAAAGGTGAATTATACCTTTATATATATATATATGAGCATGTTGACATGTGGAAAGACAATTTTAATGTATTTTTTATGTTTGGGTGTTATTCAGTCAATAACTCCAGCTGGTTGGGAGATGTTAAAAGAGGTGGTGTCCTAGGTGTGAGGCCGTGGATCTCTGCTACCTCAGGAAGTACATCCAGTTGCACATCCTTACTTAGAGGAGCTAATTACACCATACTCACTGGTACGTCCTCTTCGCTCTCTTAATGCTGGTTTTTTGGTCATTCCCTCAGTTAAGAGAAAATCAGTTGGTCAAAGAGCATTTGCCTATCTTGCACCTTATCTTTGGAATGGCCTACTATGTGTAAGAGAAGCACACTCAATTGAGACTTTTAAATCAAGACTTAAAACCTACCTTTACTCCCTTTATTACAATGTCCTTTATAATTCAGATAGGTCTATCATCCTTGAAATATTCCTTAATATATTATTCCTTTGCTGACATACATTAACTTTTAATGTTTTAATGTTATTTTATTCCAATTCTATTAGTTATTATTCCTTTAACAATGATATTGTTTTATTTTAATTTAAGTTGTATTTGTTTATTTTATCCTATCTCATGTATTCTAATTTGTACAGTGTATTTAGACCATGCTTCATGGTGATTCTGCATATTAAATATTAAAGTTGATTGATTGATTGATTGATTGATCGATCCAGTGCTGTGCCTTTTTCATGATGGTATGTACTGCATATTTTTCTTCCATGTTAAGTACCAGGTGATTTTAGATCCTAAAAAAGTAAAGGTTTCCTCAACTGACACATTATTACGAAGTATGGAGAGTGGAGATAATATTGGGATGCCCTGCTGAAGTCCACTGTCATCCGTAGAGTTTTGAGTGTGTTTAGCTCCAGATTGTTCTGACTACACCAAAGGGCCAGCTGCCGAAACTCCCTTCTGTATGCAGACTCGTCACCATTTCTGATGAGTCCAATGATAGTTGCATCTCCCACATATCTGAGGAGTTTGACAGAGGGGTCCTTATAGGTACATTCATTAGCATAGAGGGAGAAAACCACACATTCATGTGGGCACCAGTGCTGATTGTATAGGAACTTGAAATGAGTTTCACCTGCTGTTTCCTATTTGTATGAAACTGGAAATCCACAGACAGGTAGAGGCAGGGACAAGAAAGCCAGGTGGGTTTAGTGTGGAGGAGTTTGGGGATGACTGTGTTAAATGCTGAGCTGAAGTCCTCAGACATAATACTTGTATAGGTCCCTGGGTGGTCAAGATGTTGAAGGATGTAATGCAGACCCAGATTGACTGCACCATCCACCAACTTGAGTGCTCAGGAGGCTTTATAGACTTTCATGCTCTCATTTGTCTTCTTAAATGTTGTACTTTATATGTACAAATCACAAATTAATAATTTCTTTAAAATAAAACAAACCTGCTGCTTTCAAAAGAGCAAAATGTTGTGGAACTTCCTTAATCCTGTTCAGTTTACAGTACACTCAAAAGTTTCTTTAAAGTATGTTTTTTAGACTTGTACATTTGGTTTATGACATGGTACTGTATGTTATAGAGTACCTGCTCTAGGAGTTCAATATTCCCCTAACATCACATGACCATACTATATAAATTATTTTTTTTAGTTATCCATGTGATAAGAGTAATGACCTAATTGGAACTAGAAGTCATTACTTACAATTGGACTGTTTTTTTGTCACACATCTTTCCAGTTGATCATCCAAGATAATTTACTTATAATGTAGTCTTTGCCCCAGTCTCTAAGTTCATAAACCATAATTCCTATTGACCTGGAGTCAACTGCAAGAGCTGCCTGCAATTAAAACAACCTGGTGATAAAACCTTTAATGTAGTAAAGATACTGGCATCTAATAAAAAAGAGGCTCAGCTTTTATCAACCATTCAAGAGCCATAATTGATGCAACTGTGATAGCCAAAAAAAGATAGATCGTCAGTCCCTTTAAGTCCCTTGTGAGTTAAAAATCCTATAATGTACACAAATAGCTGTAACTTTACCAGTACTAAGATACTTAGGCCTTATTTAAATTTACCAGGGGCCCCCACCATGTATAAATTGGTGCACACACACAAAAATGTTGCATACACACTCACATCGAGATTTATAAAAACTGAACTTGCCATAAAGCTACGCACATTTTCATGGCAGTCTCTGATCATGCGTAAGCACGTTTCTGCTCAGTTTTGTAAATGGGCAGCACCCAGCATCAAAGCAGTGCTACTGTTTCTGTGTGAATTTCCATTCTTTTTTTAAATTTGTGTGATACTGGCTTTATCAGATATACCAAAATTAATTGCATATTGTTTACAAATTTAAGGCACTTGATTATAATCACAATCTGTAACAATATAATGGTACATCAAACGGCCAAACTATTCCAACTAGCAGGGCTGCTTTTGCATTGTTAGAAGACATTACAAATGGAAGAATTAGAAGAGATCCCATATTTCGAGATCATACTGATTTCCTGTCCCATGATGATGACTGACTTCTGAGTCTATTTAGATTTCCAAGAGCTAACCTCTTTGAGCTGTGTGCTGAACTGGCTCTGTCAACCCTCAGGTTTTTAGCCACAGAAGCTTTTCAGCATGAACTGGCCGACTAATCGGGCATTTCACAATCATCACTGAGTCGCATTATCCACTTGTCATCCCGATATATAACATTTCCTTACACTGTGGTTGAACAGGCAAACATCAAAGAGCAAGTTGCAGCGACATCTGGTTTTCCAAATGTAATCAGAGCGGTTGACTGCGCGCACATTGCTATAAAGGCGCCTTCAAAGAATGATTTTGCTTATGTAAATAGAAAGCATTTCTACTCTATTAATGTGCATCTCATTAATGTTGTGGCGAGATGGCCTGGCTCAACTCATGATTTATTCATTCTGACAAACAGTAGGTTTGGGAACAAGCTTGAAAATGGTGTTGTGTGTGATGAGTGGCTTCTTGGTAAGATAAGACATTTATTATTACTTCTTTGGTCAAAATTGTAAGTTATCTGTATGATGTAACCATATAAAATGACTACTTAGGTGACAGCAGGTACCTGCTGAAAACATGGTCTCTCATCCCGCTCACCAACCCACTGACTGAATAAGAGCAACATTATAATATCTTCCGGCTCAGGTGGTGGTAAAATGCCAGTTATACTGTAAGTGTCTCCGCAATAATTACAGCAGCTTACTGCTCAAATGGTGTGTAACCCAGAATTTCGCTACCTTCTCACTTTGATATCTGACCACTTGTCTTTTATTTTGGACACCGTGTGACTTTCTGAACTTGAACTTTTGAGTACCCCTGCAATGCTCTGCCACTCCATCAGTTTCCTTTTGTTGCTTATACCACTGTTTAAGCCAACAAATAGTATGTTTGTCCTTGCCTCCACTTCACTGAGCAGTACCTCCATTTCTCATTCATTGAAATTCTTATTTTATACGGGTGCATTTGCCATTGTCTTTTAACAAAACACTCAATGGAAGGGGCTATTTATACTGCTTTGCATATTCAAATAGGTGAAATTCTGGGAGGATGTGGGGATGTAGGCGAGTTCATGTATGTTAAAATTCACATTGATTGGGATTTATAAAGGGAAAGTCTGTAGAACTTTTCTTAGGTGCAGTTTTACTCATCTCAATTTTTTTGTGCCTATGCACATTTTTGTTTTGTCAAGATGTCATGTTGTAATGCAAATGCTGCGCTTGACATTATACATGAGACCCCAGGTCTGGAAACAAAAATTTGAAATGAAGAAACCAGATCCAATGTCTGTGGTGTTCACACAGTCTAGATGTAGCTTGAGCGTTCACATAGCAGCTCAGCTTAGGCATGCATTGTGATGTTGCAGCTAAGGCACAAAGATTGTGACATTTCTGTTTTGAAGATTCTCCACAATTTCCTACTTATTTGAAGTAGATCATGTTTTCTAAATAACCTTTGAATGAGATGAATAACATTTGAATACCTAAGCAGCCATGTCTCCCCTTTTAACATGCCATATGTTGCAAAAAAAGTTACATAATCAAGGCACACCACTGAGCGAAAGTCTGATTTGTCTGTTTAAACTCAGATCAGATATGGGTAACTGGAACTGAAATGGAATTCAGCACCACAAATATGAAAGCGGTCTGTATCCAGTCTCAAAAAATGAGATACCATGTGGTTTTTGGATATTGATACCAAAATCACATTTGTGTTAGATATATGGAAAAATCAGAATTGGGTCACATCAGAGAGGTGGTATAAATGTGGCCTTTTATTTTTCAGTAGAGATCTACCCACCATTCCACATGTTTATTAAAAAAGTTGTAATCAAGTGTAGGCTTGTGTCTTAACTCAGTGTTTATTTGAAATTGGACATTTATATGAGTGCTGCCTCAACGAAATGAATACAAATATAGTAGAAGGTTTTACTTTTTTATGTAGTCATGTTTGCACAGTAAAATATGAAATTTGTCTTTTCAGTTCCACCCACTGAGGCAGAAATGTAGAACTAGTTGATTCAATTTTAACAAAATTCAGGCACATTTAAATAATTAAAACAATCTTTTAATAGCTACATATTCATCATACATTTAAAGACACATATAACTGTAATAGTGTGCTTTGTTTTTGTTTAAAAGCCATATGGCAGTTAGGAAAAACAAATGAAAGGGGTTGTTTATGTGAATGTTTAAGTGCTGGATGTAACCGGTGACTGTCCCCAGCAAAGGAGATTTCCAGTTTCTTCATTATCACTCTCTGACACAAATCAAGACAATCACATTAGCACCAATAATTTTGGCTGAAAGTCTTGTAATTTTTCTTTAAATTTGATTCACCGGATTATTAAAGCAGACAATAATGTTGAGAAAGATTAAATAGTGGATCATTCCAATTCTTCTTCTTCTAGATGTACATATACATTATACTGGTATCTGTCAAAACTGTCAGCATTTTTGATTATACTGTAATATTTTTGGCCATATAGCTCATTCCTAATTAGGCCGTTATCCACTTTCAAGATATGAGTTTACAAAGGAAGAATAAGCACCAATTTCATTTAGAATAAACATTTTGTGTATTATATTCCACTTTTGATTAGTAAGGTCCTAAATAATTATATTCAATCATTATTTATGAAATATCTCCCAGAGCTATGAGAATATAAAGACTCCCACCTGCAAGAGACAAATACCAGTTCCTTTAGTTTTTTTACCATTTATTGAAATATAATTATTATTGCAGTAATGTACTAAACAGTCCCCTTAACATCAGAATGACTTCCATCCTCTGCAGATATGTATCCCATCACTATAATATTGGGAATATTTTAGAATTTTGTGTGCCTTCCCAAGTTCTGTTTTTCACATCATGGCAGTCATTCTAGGGTTTTCTTGACTGATGGAATCTATTTTTTATATCAGTTTCTTCATTACATTACTCTATGCTATTCAATGCAATCATTTGTTTTTGTCCATTTTCACTGTGTGACAGGTAGGTGGCGCTATCACTCCCTTGAACCCCTGTCCAAGACTCCAGACACCAGGAAAAAGTCCAAATGTTGACTTTATTTAAATGCCACAGTGCACAAAGCACCCTCTCCTCCACTATACTCATATACAAATCAATAATCACTAATAAACAATCCTCCACACTCCCAGACGCGTTGCCACCCTTCCACCCAGCTCAGCTCGCCGTCTGGGAGCTCCCACAGTCCTTTTATACTCCCTGACCCGGAAGTGTTCCCAATCCTCAGTCCATGTGATTCTTTATCACTTCCGGGTCAGGTACCAGTCCTTTTCTTCACCCTGGAAGTACGTCACTTCTGTCGTCGCTCTTCCGGGTTATAAAGAACATATGACTCTTTGCTCCCCCCTGCAGCTCCCTCTTGCGGCCCCTGTGGTATCCAGCAGGGCTGCAGATAAATACTACATTTTCCATGATGCCCTGCTGGTCTTCGGGGCACCTCCACACTGCAGGAAGGGCTCCATCTGACGGCCTGGGGGTATTGGCAGGGATGACAAGCCGGCCAAAGACCACAACCGTCATATTGTTTATTACGAGGCAATGCAAAAGTATGTATGTTTCTCAGGGGTGTGCTCTTGGAGGCTGTGACATAATGGCAATTATGTGATGGGGTAAAAGGCCATCATTTTGTCTCATTCATAAAGCATACAGGAAAGACCTTTTCTGATTACCTCATCTCTTTCTCCGATTGTCTTGAATCTCCAGCTCCGTTTGTTGTCTCACATTTGGTTTTGTTTGCTGTGCTTTTTGTTTTTCTCATTTCTGACCTCTTTTCTGTCCTTTGGCTACTTCTTTTGTTAAGGTCACTTAATAAAAACACACGTGCCTTTTGCATGCACAACACATAGTGTCTGCTGACTTGTAAAATACTAGTCATTGTTCTGTTGTAAGTCACTGGTATACAGTGGAAGTAATAAAGGAGGCATAATGGCAAGACAAAGACAAAGACTTTGGGATCTGGATTCAGATCCTAGCCTGGCCATTGTTTGTGTAGAATTTGTAAGTTCTTTCCATTTCCACTTGAATTTTTGCAAATTGCCTTCCATATTTGAAAGATATATAAATATTGCAAACGTATTTTATAATAGTGGACATTATCCCAGATGTTTTCGATTTTTTCCTGTGTGCTTTTGAACACTGGCAAGTTAAGTGACTTGCTTAAGGTCACACAATGAGATTATTAGTTGGTACATCATTCCTGTACCAAAGAAACATAAAGTGGACTGCCTTAATGATTACTACCCAGTAGCATTTACTCGCATAGCCATGAAGAGTTTTGAGAGGCTACTGCTGGAACAAATTATGGACATCATACCTGACAGCTTGGATCCCCTTCAGTGTACGTACCATTGCAACAGGTCTACTGAGGATGCCATTTCGATAGCACTTTATACTATTCTGTTTCACCTAATGAACTAGAACTGTTATGTCAGGCTGCTGTTCATGGACTACAAATCTGCATTTAACACTTTCATCCCATCCCAGGTCATTGTTAAAGTCCTGCATCTAGAGCTTAGTTCTTCACTGTGTAACTGGGTCCTGGACTTCATCACTGGCAGAGCTCAGCATGTGTGTATTGGTGGAAAAACCTCATCCACCATCATCATCAACACTGGCACTTTGCACGGCAGCATGCTGAGTCCCCTACTTTACTCTCTCTTTACCTATGATGGCATGGCTAAGTACAACTCTAATACCATCCTTAAGTTTGCTGATGTCACCACCGTAATCATCTAATCAGCAAGGACGATGAGACGGCTTACAAAGAGGAGGTCAGACTCCTGGCAGAATGGTGCCAGGACAACAACCTCATCTTCAATGTTAGCCAAACTAAGCAACTGATAGTGGATTTCTGCAAGCAAGTGAGAAAGCATCATCCCATTTACATCAGAGGGAAGCCTGTGGAGCAGATTTGCAGCTTCAATTTCCTCGGGGTGACCCTTACTGATGACCTTAAATGGTCAAGTCACATTGCAGTAATAGTTAAGAAAGCCCAACAATGCCTCTACAGTACTTTCTCAGGAAACTGAAGAAGGCCCAGATGTCACCTACAACCCTGTGCAGATTCTACAGGTGTGCTATGGAATCCATCCTCACAGGATGCATTACATCCTGGTACAGCAGCTGCTCAGTTCAGAATCTCAGAGCTTTGCAACATGTGGTGAAAATAGCACAGCAGATCACATGCATTCAGCTCCCTGTGATCCATGACATCCACCCCACACGCTCCCTTAGGATGGTAAACAGTACCAGGCAGAACTCCACCCATCCTGCACTGCAACCTTTCACCGTCTTCCCATCTGGGAAGTGTCTAAAGTCCATCTGAACATGCACCTCCATATTCAGGAACAGTTTTTAATCAACTGCAATTAGGCTCATGAATGATTAGTAATCTTGTCATCACACCACTGCTACTACTACTGTTATCTTGCACATGCATTTGTATTTATCCTATATTTATTTTGTCTCTGGTGTTTGTTTTCTGTCTGTGGAGGCACATGCAAGTAAGCATTTCATACATGGTACCTGTACTTGTACACATGACAGTAAAGAATTGAATCTTGAATTTTATGGGGTAGTTAGCCACTAGGCTTTCCTGTATTACTTAGTTGTTGGCTTTAAATTAGCCCAAGATATTAGCAAATGTGAATTTCAAAGGACTAGCATTTTTTCTCATGTGTGTTGACATAGTGTCCAGTTCTGGACAGCCAAACCTTCTCAGCAATGAAAAAACAACAACTGTCAGAAAATGGAGGCACAATATTGATATTAATGGAGAAATTTTCCACATAAAAGCTCAATCAGCTTCCAAGACATAGCAGTTTTTTTAACATTGTAAACCAATTAGTTTGGCTACAAATCCAAATTAAGAAGACAGCAGACTACTGGTCCCTGCTACATCCTCACCAGAAACTCTTCAACACTGGCTATACTATGATTTTAATTATATTGACAGAGTTCAAGCATCTACATAATTATGAAATGTCTACTGTCCCTTGTACATTTTATTATTGGGTATGTGAGTTTGGGTTAGCTTGGAGTTCCCTCATTTTTTATCGTCAGTTTCTGCAACATACATTACGAGGTTTGTTTATTTGTGCATAATGTAATCAGGTCTTTTAAATGAACAAGAAATAAGTGTCCAGCACAGCCTTCAAAATGTGGATGTTATGTTTGAGACAGGCTTATTGCAATGGCTTATGTTTATTTTTTGTTTATGTAGTTTTTCTATTGCTGTATTATGGTAGAGTTAAGTGTGTGTGTGATCTTTCCTGCCTCCTGTATGTTAAGCCGAAGGAGGTGGAGCCACCTAATTATGGAGCTTTGGTTCTGGACCCAGAAGTACTTAAGTCAAAGCTTTTGAATGCTTCAACAGATTTGGCATAAAGAAATAAAAAAAAGTTATAATTGTAGGTTGTTTTTGCTTTGTGTTGTTCTTTGTTTATTTATGGATTCACTGATTTTTTGACTGCTGCATTTCACTTTAAGGTACAGCTTCTGCTTAATGGATTTAGGTTTGGTTGCTCTAGGTTTTGCCTCTTAGACTAAATCTATATTTTTCTCCATTTTATTATAGCCTTTTTCTTGTTCTGTTTTTGAAATTCTTTTTAATAAATGTTTAGATCTAAGAAACTTGTTTTATGTTCAGAGGTTTTTGCTGCTTACCTGTTCTTCATTTTTATGAAAAAATGTGAGCATTTGTTAGTTGGAAGTCTGAGCTTCAGTTTTTGGGCCTGCACATCCTGGAAAACCTGGTTTTGGAGTTTGGGGTCAGGCATCCTGGTATGAGGCCAATCTAATGGGCCCGGACCTGAAAATAGGGGAGGTCTGGCATTTTGTGTGAGTTTTTGATGGCCTGTTCCTCTTTTGTGGTTCCAGGTGGAAGGTTTTAGTAACAGTGGGCCGACTTGTTTAAATCTATAATAATGGAATATTCCTATAGTTAACACCCAGAATACTGAATCAAAATAGCTGTTTGGCCTAGTGGGTGTACAGGGACTTCCAATGTTAAATTGTCACATTGGTTCCATAAGTGACAGGCAAAGCAAGCCACAACATAGCCACATATAATAGTGTGGCACAGCTAGCTAAAGGTCTAAGCAGACATCAAGTGAAGATAAGTTGGCCTAGCCAAAAAAAAAAAAAGTCACGGTGAAAAGAACTTACTCAACATATCAGGCACAACCCATCTTGACACAGACAAAAGTGTGTGTCATCATGAGTCAAAGTAATGCATGGGGAAGTGCAGTCAGGTGGTAACACCTCCCAAAGTTGAAAAGCATTTCCAGGTACTTGGACTGTAAAATTATTGTCTTCTGGGAGAGTGAGCAATTATTTTAAACTTTATTGGGCTATCTATTTGCGCATTTTCTAAACCTGTTTTTCTATTACAGTGTTGGATGTAGCTGGACACTGTCTTGGCAACTTTGAGCACAAAGTGTGAAAGACCCATGGATTGGACACACATGCACACATATCTATATTCACTCATTTTGCAGTCGCTCATCTTTGGGATGATATATAGGAAAACACCCTTCCATAATTTTCTAACCCAATTATCCAGTTCAGGGTTACAGGGAGCCAGTGCATATCCTATGTCACACATGTGTGCCTTGTGGACAGCTTAAAGGCTCTGGTGGTGGTAATTCATCGCCATTCCACAGGCTCGTGCTGTATTCTAATGCCTCTTTGTCACTCTACAGACTTGATGATTGACAAGCTCATTACCTCTGACAATTGTGGCGTCTGTCCACCTGGACCTGCGTCTTCCTGCCTGGCAGGAATTTAACTGAAAGTGTCACCATCTTAGAAAGTCTAATCTGAGACTCACATCCTCAGGAATGTTTTTTGTTGAAAAGCTGCATTATTATTTTCTTAATCTTTTTCTTGTGCAATTTTACAGTGGTGTAATCGGCAGGATCAACAAATATTCTCAAGATGAGCCAGTTTTAAGATGTTGCAACAGCTGTACAGGCATTGGCAGCGGAGTTACAGGTGCTCTGAATCCAGGTAGGGGAGCAATGTACTCTCATCTTGTGAAGGTTGGAAGTGCATAACCTGGCAAATAGGGCCATCGAGCAGGAAAAGCAGATGGAACCATCCCAAGTATTGTTGCCTTTACGTCTTGTTGTTGATGTTGCGACTTATTTCCTTATATTTGAGTGTACCGCTACCCATCATCACTGGAACCGAGGGGAACTGTGGACTATACCCAACTTACAACCGAGATGCTGCTGAAGTATGGGATAAGTCCGGACGAGCGGGCAAGGGCTTGTATGGAGTGGAAATCTGATCCAGAGTGGCCAACCTGCTTCCAGGCTTTCAATTTATAGGGCAGAGTTGGGCGTTGGTTAAAGCTGGGGAAAAACAAAATCGAGGTTGTGGCTTGTGGCTTTCTCTTAAATGCTCTCCCTGACTCCCTTGCCCTACTGGTCTGGTGACTTGATGTCAAAATTTTGGACAGCCTCATAGCAAGCCCTAGAGCAACACCGAGCGGCTTCATAAGTTGAGCACTTGGAACGTCTTGCTAAATGCCACCAGCTCTGGATGGGGTGTGTCTCCATACCTACCCAAGATGGAACCAACAGATGGACCCAAGGAGAAGCCCACATCCCTCCTCCACTGTTACAAGTGGGGGAAGGTGAGCCACACCACACCACACCATCAATCCCTTGCCCCTTCCCTACACTGGGGTGGTTGTTATTAATGGAAATAAAGTCATGACAATGATAGATTCCGGCAGTAACATTTTTATTGTTGCTCACCATTTTGTGTTCCCACAGCAGTGGGAAACAGGTACAACCAGTCAAACCTGCATTCATGGGGAAACTCATTGGTACAGGTCCACCTCTTGTATAATCATCTATCAGGGGGTAACAGTCCACCCTACCCTGTAATACTGGGGTGAGACCGGACGCAAAGTAAAAGCAGAAGAGCACAAACCTCTCCAGAAAAAAAAAAACTAGGCCTTATTATAGATGGGGAAAATTCTGTCTCAAACTGTCTCCACATCGTAAACCCAACAAATTACACAAGAAGATGTGGCTAATCATATGCCATAGGTGGTGTGGTGTTGACTTTTTCTGACGCCTCTATGGAGACAAAAGTTGAGTTGTCCCTGCCTGACACCATCCCATTTGAGGCGACCAATGATCCTCTGTCTAATTTACATTTTCAATTTCAGCAAACTCTGGCTTTCTTTAAAAGAGAGTAGTGTAATAATGATTCCCTAAAGTCTGTAAAGGATGCATTTGTTCTGGTTGATAGCCAACACACATCTCATCCTATGTCACCTGACCCACACTTTGTATTAAATTATTTATTGTGTCTTGCAGCAGAACATGATGGTGAGGTGAGGACGCTGCTGCTAGTTCCCAACACCTACCAGTGACAGGTCTGTGAGCTGGTTCACACCAACCTCCTAAACGCCCATTTTGGGGCTGAGAAGACACTAGAACGGTCTGCCCCTTTTGTGTATCCTGTCCAGAATGTTAATTGCGGCAGATTCCTTGGAAGGGTCGTGATCCTCTGATTCCTGTGTTGCTCATTGATATTCCCTTTTAGCGTATTGGGATTGATATTGTAGGACCCCTTACTACCCTCAGCCCCTGGCCATAAATATATACTCATGGTGGTGGATTATGCAACATGATACCATGAGCCGATCCCCTTGAAAGCTGCCAATTTCAAAAATATCACATGGGAACTGGTAAGAGTCTTTGTGTGTATCAACATCCTTAATGAAGTCGTAACAACAACAACATTTATTTATATAGCACATTTTCATACAAATAATGTAGCTCAAAGTGCTTTACATGATGAAGAAAAGAGAAAAAAACACAAAGTAATAATTAAAATCAGAGAACACTAATTAACATAGAATAAAAGTAAGGTCCAATGGCCAGGGAGGACAGAAAAAAAAACTCCAGACGGCTGAAGAAAAAATAAAATCTGCAGGGGTTCCAGGCCATGAGACCGCCCAGCCCCCTCTAGGCATTCTTCCTAACATAAATGATCAGTCATCAGATCAGACAGACAGACCAGGGAGCACCCATCACCTCGGAAACGTTCATAGAGGAGGCCAAATTACTCAAAGTTTAAGTACCTGAAGACCTCAGTGTATCATCCTCAAACTGACGGTCTAGTAACGCTTTTCAATCATGCTACGCAAGGTGAACAGCAAGGATGGGAAGAACTGGGATCAGATACTCCCCATCATTCTGGTTGTTTTCTGGGAGGTCCCACAAGCCTCTATGGGGTTCTCCCCTTTTGAGTTGCTATATGGACCACAACCCAGGGAATTATTTGATATTCTGAAAGAAGGTTGGGAAGATGAGACATTCCCTTACACAAATATTCTTGAATATACCTGTATTGTGTGGATATGAAATGGATTTACTAAGATTTGGCCTCTATTAAAAAGGGCCCCTACGAAATTAAGAAAAGAAATGACTGATCGATTATTTGGTGAAACAACCAAATCAACGACCTCCCGAATGAGTTTACCATGTCAGTCTCTTGAAGAATAGGGAACCCGATCCCTACTCCAGACAACCTCATTCTTTCTTTGTGATAAAAATGCTCTGTAATTTCAGAGCCAATTTGACATCTAAATAATGACAAGAGCTTGAAGCAGCCATCTTGTCTGTCCCGGAAGTAGTAGATAAGAAACCCAGAAGGACCTCTCAGATTGCTCATGACATCATTACAGTCACCTGAGAATGCCATACCGCCTCCCGGAAGCAAAATGTACAGAAGTGTAGTCTGAGATCAAATGAATGCTGAACTTTGGGGTGATAGAGGAAAGTTTTAGTCCCTGGTCTAGTTTACTTGGTGCTTCAGCAGTGACTTCTGTCAACTTAATCAAGTCTCCCAATTTGCTGCTTATCCAATGCCACGTGTTAAAGCACTATACTTGACCATTCTTGACATGTAACGATTGTGTGTTGATTTGTTCCGTGCATTGTTACAATGTTGCTTTTCTTGCTGATATATTACATTACCGATTTTTCAAATGTTAATTTTCTCCCTGTGCTTAAAAATCATTAAAAAAACGGCCTAATTATGTGGCGTATGGTAAGCCACGGGTTGGCTAGTACAAATATAATGAAAGATGTGCAAATGAGAAGAAAAAATAAAGCAATCCCTAAACTACAGATAATATTATTTTGTCTGGAATTTGCAATCCAGACAATCCAGTGACAGTTCTACAAGAAAATTCAGCAGCCTTGCTGAACAAATCCTGACTCAAATTAAGTTCAGTAATCCAGCAATGACTAATAAAAGCACATAAAATTGATGTATCAGGGGTTACAATATCCCTTTTTATTTTTTTGAACATTACTATATCTCATTTTTGAAAAAAAACAACACAAGTGGGATTTTTGCTTTTTCCCATATACACTAGATCACGGGAGCTATAGTGGCTGCAGGTTTTCATTCCAGTAACATTGTTAATTAGTAAATAATTACTACTGCTAATGGAACAGACTTCTCTTGCTTTAATGATAAATGATTTGCTTTTTAAGACTGAGAATCTTTGTTTCTGTTTTCCTTAACCAGCAGTCAAAAAATAATGAACTGCAAAGTTAACATCTTAAAGTTAACAGGGGTCTCAGACATGGCTTGTTAGTGCTCTTTGTTCCACAACAAAGATTTTTAAAACTGTTGATTTGGATTTTTCTGAGATCCCCATCCATACGTGTACCAGAACAGAGCAATATTTTCTCAGTATTTTGCCTTTTTTTCTTTTCAGCTGTTTTGTTGAGACATATATGATGATCACATATGAGCTTGTGGGACCAAGTTAGCTGGTCATCTATTGGCTAGCTTTGCATCTCATTATTGTTTGACTGCTGGTTAAATAAGAATTAAACAAAATTCTAGTCAATTAAAATTAATGCAACATAGTATGTTCCATTAGCCTCAGTAATTGGATGCTAATAAACAAAGGGGGCTGGGACGAAAACCTGCAGCCGATGTGGATCTTCAGAGTCGGAGTTTGCATTTCTGGACAAGAAAAATAAATGGATGGATGAAAGAAACAGGTATGTAACATCACAACTGAAATAGGGACATAATGGAAAATCAGAAATAGTATTCATATTTTTTTTAGTAGCTAACAGGTACAACCAGCCAGTAGCTGGTTACTTTAATAAAGAAATTAGAAAAATTCTTTTGAAGAATATCTAGTGAACAATGTGCTTTGAGTTTACCTAGATATCATTATAAAAGAATCCTGTCAAACGGACCAGCTGCTTTAAGATGATGATGCTGGGCACAATGTATTATTAACCTTAATTTTCAGAAAGACTTCTAAGAAAATGCCACATAGAAGATTACTTTTTCAACTGAATGCAACAAGGATTGTGGGTAATAAGAAAACAATTGGGCCAGCGTCTGGTTAAAAGCACACCTCAGTTTTAATGAAAGCCTTTAGCTTTTACATAAAGTAAAGCCTATAGTGGTGCTAATCAGAAGTCAGTATTACTACTCTTGGTGTACCCAAGTCTTTATTTGTTTTATTTAGCAACTAGTACAGTGATGAACACTATAAAATGAAACAGCACACTGTCTTTACATATATTTGTTTATTGAATGCACTTAGTCCAATATCAGGATTGCCTGTTCAGAGCCAATAGCCTCAGGTACAAGACAGACCACTTAATCTAACACATTGTGTTTGGTGTCATAGATAACAGTATTATCAGAATAGAATGAAAATTAATGAATGAAAATGTTTTGGCTCATAGGGGACTTTGTTCACACATTAAATGTTCGTAACAAAAACAATAAAGATGCAATATGCAATTAAATTATAATCATATTTGATTCCTTTCTTTTTCATAGTTGCATAGATCTAAAGTTATTCCTAAAAGAAATTGGGTGCCACTCTAAATGGGATGCCAATTTCCCACTAGGCAGTTGCACACTCTTTCCCCTTGCGCGTGTAGTTTTCCTCTTAGTGTTATGTTTTCCTATTATAACCAAAAGGTAAGAAGCTGGTGTTAAATGGAGACCTTGTATGTGTAGGTATGTTGGTCAGGGTGTCTTTTAAGATACTGGCACCTTATTTAGGGTTGGGTTACCTCTGACCTCGTACCCACTTCCAGTGGAATTGGGCAGCTTTAAAAAAGAATGATGTGAACAGTATGTTCTTGCTGTCCTGCAAACATAAATTGCATTGATTCCTGATGTGGGTAATACACTTGCAGTTGTGCGGTGGAGACAGAATAATTAATGAACTCATATTCTTAAAGAAACACTTCAAAATAATACTATAAAGCAATGTCTGTGATCATCTGCTTCTTCTTTATAAAAAACTGATTTGGGGAGAAACTGTGACTTAGTGTTAGTTTATTTTTTCATTATCTGCTTAATTTTGTCTGAACATGATGCTAAGTAAATGAAAAATGTTATGAATTCAATAGGGTTGCACGGTGTAGATTTCTGCTTTCTATGCTCCACATTTCTGAACAGTGTAAACTAATAGATTTCTCTTCAGTGTTGTTTTTAGTTCCTTTCCCATCTTATGTATGTGTATCTAGAGCTCCACTCATGACGTGGGCACATTCAAGCTTTGAAAATAAATACTTTTCATTCCTGCATTTGGCCTGACGTAAGCAGAGCTAACACACTAAACAGGACTCATTTGTAACAGTATACAAGCTTATGTGTATAAAGTGTACACTGTGTTTCATTCACATAAGACACAGTTCACTTAAAGGCACGTGTTCTGAAATTTTTCAGTTAAGGAAGACAGAAGATTCAAAGTAAGATTGTTAAGCATGGTGCCTGAGAGTGATCACGTGTTGCATGTTGATGTGCACATACAACTTAGAATTTCACTCTGGATAAAACATCACTCTATTAAAAGTACACCCTGATACACACGATCACACAAACAGGGCCAACTTGCAGTCTTCAATTAGCCCAAATCAGAAGAAAACATAGCAGTAAAAGAAAAACTACACAGACATTGGTAGAGAGTGCAGAGTGTGCAGCGGTAAATTGGCATCCCATGCAGGGGTACTCTGTCCTACTAGGGAAAACGTAATTTCTTTGTAACACAGAAATAAAAAAGAATGAATAAGCATTGTTATTTTATTAAAAGTTGCACCTCTGTTGTTTTTTTATGAATTTGTGATGTGTGAACAAAGTTCCCTCAAAGTACCACAAGGTTTTAATTCTATTCATCTATGTCCATTCTTTTTGTTTATTCTATTCTGGTTATACAAAAGAGATTGAAATCTTGAGCCAGTCATTTTACTTGTGGAGTTTGTAAATTCTTCCCATGTTCATGCGGGTTTTAACTTCCATCCCCCAAAGACATGCATTTTAGGTTACGTGGTTTAGAGTGACTGAGGGTGCGTTTGTTCCTGAATGTGCCCTGGCACTCAAGGTTTGTTCCTGTCTTGGAGTTGAGGCTACAAAAATAGACTCTACTTAATTGAATTAAGTACATTCAATAAACAAATGTTTATAAATATGTGAATATATATAAATATATTCATCGCCTCCTGACAGAGATTTCTGTGCAATGCAGTATATAAAATAAAGAACGACTCAGGTACATCCTGAGAGGTGGAGTCTCAGACATTTTTGTCATCTTCTGACTTTCACTGCCTTTCCAAACCAACTATTGAAAACTTGACATATTTCCTTATCACAAGAAATGCCAAAAAGGAAAATGGGCTGCAGTAGGTTTCAAGAATTAAAGAATGATTTGCCACTTTGATGTAAATTAAACTGTTATAAAAGACATTCATCTATCCATTATTAAGACTACTTGGTCAATCTCATCCTGATAGCTGTTGAAAAAAATAGGAAATGATCTTGGATAAGGTACTAACACATCACTTACAGGACACATTCACAAACTCCGACACTCAGTCATACATTACTAATCAAGAATCACCAAGTAATCTAATGTGATTGTGTTTGGGATGTGGAAAAAAATTGTGCTCAGATTCAAACATAATCAGAAACTGGAAGAACATGCAAAGTACAGTATACACAGATAGTGATCAGGACCGGTTTCCAACCTGTTTTCTAGCTGTATAGTAGTAGCATAAGCCATTGTACCAGCAGGCCAGGACTAAGCAATTGTCATTGTCACCCTCACATTAAAATATATTTTATTATTGTTTCTTAAAATGAGTATGGCTTAGTTACAGCACCTTGATTGTAGGCTAACAGATGGAACCTAAATCCACACACTTGTAAAGAAAAGGACGTTGGGAACTTTACTAAAAATCATATTAATGATTGATTTTGATAGCAGAAATGATCACAATTAATTAAATAATAAAAACAACTTTTTTGTGGGATTGGCAACACATCACAATGTATATAAGCAAACAGTATGGCAAAGTATTCCTATTGTTTTAAGGTTGTAGTAGTAGAAGTATATGTCATGTGTACAGAGTATAGCGAAATTCTTATTTGCAAGTTCAACAAATATTAACGATAATATCAATGATACATTTTATTTATGAAACATATTACCACTCTCTGGCACCGTGATGAACAACAATGCATTAAATAGCTGCATTTATAAAAGGTTTTTTAGAAGCAGTGATGTCAAGCGTGTTATTTGTGAATTTTTATGTCAACAGCTATCAGCTTAAAGTATGTAAGGCTGCAGTGCAGTGCAATGTATTTCAGCTGTCTGACAAAAGTGTGTCCTGCTTTAAAGGTATCCTCTGGAGTAATGCATGCCACCATAATATCATTACTTTTTGCATGTGTGAAATGTTCTGGAAAGCAACAAGTTGCAGTTTTTCAGTAAGTAGTGTAACTTCAAGCATGGAGGAGATACATTTATCTCAACAGGCTAAGTTGTAAATCTTTAATGGCTTGTGAAAGTGTGGAAGGAAAAGCATGATGGAACTTGTGTTATAACAGCTCAAGGTATGGTGGTCAAAGACAAAGGCTACCATATGTCTATAAAAAATGTTGACAAAAGTTGAAAAGAAGCCTTTCCTCTACCTATGAGTTGTCCCTGGTGTTATACTGTATTAGGGTAGGGAAATATATATATATTAGGCTGACCGGCCTTTTAAGGCGACCGACTTTTAAGTTGACCACTTCTTAAGGCAATTCAATATGTAGCTCAATTTGATATTTTATACAAACTCATTAATTTGGTTATATTGCATTTGAGCGGTATTACTTTAATACTCGTAGTTTCTGTTATTTTTGTGATGAAATTTAAACTTTTTTTCTATATTGAGGTCGCCCTTTTGAACCCCCCTGATATTTACTACGCGGTGAGGCATTTGTACTCCATCAACATTAATTATTTCCAGAGACATAATTTTGTCTATTTTTCCAGCGCATCTGGAAAAACGAAACTACAAATCCCATCGTGCATTGCAAAATGGACGGGCGGTGTGAAACTCAGCGCTCGCGTAGCACCACAGGACGGCACAAAAGCAAGGGAAAGATGGGAGCACCAGAACTCTGCTCACATCATGTCGCCAGGCACGCAAGCTGCAAGTAGTAAGTCTGTGATAAGCGGAATACCGCTCGCTTTCCACTCACGGACGGAAGGACAATCCGACCACTTTTATATAGTAAGAAAGAAGAAGAAGATATCGCAGAGTCTGGAGTAGAAAATCATCTTTTACCTGGAAAAGCGAAACTACAAATCCCATCGTGCATTGCAAAATGGGCGGTGTTACAACCGCAACTCCGCCCTCAGGGAGTTCCGCCTGGGACCGAAGTTATGGTGCTCGCCCCACCTCCCACTCAAGCTGCTCGCCACTGGCAAGGGCCTTACGAGGTTAAGGAGAGAAAAGGCGCCGTGTGAAACTCAGCGCCTGCACAAAGAGTCGAATCCGCGGGTCACCGTAGCACCACAGGACGGAAGGACAATCCCGACCGCTTTTATATAGAAGGATATATATATATATATATATATATATATATATATATATATATATATATACAGTATATATATACTGTGCATCCGGAAAGTATTCACAGCGCATCACTTTTTCCACATTTTGTTATGTTACAGCCTTATTCCAAAATTGATTCAATTCATTTTTTTCCTCAGAATTCTACACACAACACCCCATAATGACAACGTGAAAAAAGTTTACTTGAGGTTTTTGCAAATTTATTAAAAGTAAATAAACTGAGAAATCACATGTACAGTACATAAGTATTCACAGCATTTGCTCAATACTTTGTCGATGCACCTTTGGCAGCAATTACAGCCTCAAGTCATTGTGAAAATGATGCCACAAGAGTGGCACACCTATCCTTGGCCAGTTTCGGCAGGGAAGGGAAATGTCGGTGCACAGCCATTTTAAGATCTCTCCAGAGATGTTCAATTGGATTCAAGTCTGGGCTCTGGCTGGGCCACTCAAGGACATTCACAAAGTTGTCCTGAAGTCACTCCTTTGATATCTTGTCTGTGTGCTTAGGGTCGTTGTCCTGCTGAATGATGAACCGTAGCCCCAGTCTGAGGTCAAGAGTGCTCTGGAGTAGGTCTTCATCCAGGATTTCTCTGTACATTGCTGCAGTCATCTTTCCCTTTATCCTGACTATTCTCCCAGTTCCAGCCGCTCAGTTTAGATGGGCAGCCAGCTCTAGGAAGAGTCCAGGTGGTTTCGAACTTCTTCCACTTACGGATGATGGAGGCCACTGTGCTCTTTGGGACCTTCAAAGCAGCAGAAATTTTTCTGTAACCTTCCCTAGATTTGTGCCTCGAGACAATCCTGTCTCAGAGATCTACAGACAATTCCTTTGACTTCATGCTTGGTTTTTGCTCTGACATGGACTGTCAATTGTGGGACCTTCTATAGACAGGCGTGTGCCTTTCCAAATCATGTCCAATCAACTGACTTTACCACAGGTGGACTCCAATTAAGCTGCAGAAACATCTCAAGGATGATCAGGGGAAACAGGATGCACCTGAGCTCAATTTTGACCTTCATGGCAAAGGCTATAATATAATGGCAGAGGAAGAGAATAGAAATGCATCAAACTACTACAGATGTACAGTACAATATTCCAATATACACTGTGCGTCACATTGGGCAAATTTTACACCAACATTTCACCCACTGATGTGTGGCAGGTATTGAAGCAGTAAAAGCTTTGGATACTGTCATGTATTATATAGATGTCATTTTTGCTATCAGAATGTTACAATACTTAGGTCATTGAATCTACTAGCATACTTTCATTACTTTTATTTAGTCAGAAATCCATCATTCTATCCATTTATAGATCTCATTTAAACTAGTTTCAATGTTAATATCAATTGGTCAGATCATGCAAAACACTGTGAGGTGCTTTTTAAGGGACAAAATGTTTTTGTTTTGCAAATGTACTATCAGGGAAATAAATCGGCAATATGCAAAACATTTTACATATAACATACACATATATACTGTACATCTGATTGCTGAAACAAAAACTCTTTTCTCACCAGTAGGGTTCAATTTCCCACATCACACTCTGCTGACCACTGGAAATATTTAAACTTTAATGCATAGGACATTATGAGAGTTATTATTGTAAAATCTGTCTTTGTTGTTACACGATGGTGACATTTTTACGGTGTGTGAAAAACCACAAAGCTAATCATAAAACCATCTAACCAACCTATTCAGAATTACACGTAGAAGGCAACTGACCTGGCAGTAATGGGCACAAGATGTGGAATCAGCCCTTACCTGCATCACACACTCACATGTGGTCAGTTCAGAGCTGGTAATTAATTTAACATGTACGTCTTCTGGATGTGGATGAAAAACGTACTCAGATATAGGAAAAATGTGCAAGCTCAGGTAAGGCTGGATTTTAAGCGCAGGACTCTGGAGTAGCCTGTGAGGCAGCATCTTTAATCACTGCCCACCATGTTGCCTCTGAAGCTAACCAGTCCACAGATATCTGGCTATTGTTTCATGTTCGACTGATTGAATATACAGTATATCTCATATATATTGTATGTTTCAATTATTCCTTCTAGCCATAGCAAAATGGAATGTGGCGAGGGATTTTTTTCAGCTGAGAAAGTTCTATCAGCAGTTGGACAAATTGGAACAAAGACATTATGAAAAGTCTCTGAGGATGGATTTGCCATCCATCCACCTTGTAAACCCACCTATACAGAGCATGGTCATGGGGAAGATGAAACCTGTCCCAGCAAGAATTGGTTGCAAGGCAGGAACAATCCCTGGACAGGGTCAATCCATCTAACCTGCATGTTTTTGGACTTTAGGAGAATACTGAACAGGAAGCCCACATAGATGGGGAGAGGACATGCAATTTCCGTGCAGCAATCACCCAAAACATGAATCCTGGTCTCCTAGTTGTAAAGCAGCAGTGCTATCACTTTGCCACCATGTCATAGATAGGTTTTCTATCCAGGAATATTTTTTAAAAAAATTTAAAAAGAGTACTTAATGTTTGCAGATATTTTGGAACATAGAGAACTTACCATGCTGTGAAAAAATAGCTTACCAATAATGTCTGATGTGAGGTCAACACAAAAACATATGGCCATGGGAAGCTAGTGCTTGGTGGAGTTTCATCCCGAGGTCTAAGATTTGGAGAGGTTTATGTTTCGCACAAATTTGAAGTTTATTTGTCTTTGTCTAGGAGAAAGAAAAGAACATAATCAATGAAAAGTGTCTTGCTTTTCACCGTGTAATTTTAATTTTATTTGGCAATTGTCCCTTGAGTGTTTCAGCAAAAATGTCTGCACTTCAGTTAAGGGGGTAATTCAGGAAAAGACAAGTAAGAAAATAATGCATTGTGTTAACATTCAGGTGGATTCAGATACTTACAGTAATTAACTATTTTGAAAGTTGCAGCATTTTTAAATGTACTCATAACTTAATCAAAGAGTCAATTATCACAATATGTTTATAAAAATGTCATTTTTACATCAAGGCATATCTAAAGATAACAGTGATAACATAATGTATTTGTATGACTTTTAGTGAGTTACATGGAGTTCAAAATAAAGTGGATTCATGTGGAAGACTAGGTTTAACTTTGTAATTCTAATTTTGCGGTAAGGTAGATATTTCAGAAGTTTTTGAGGTAGAGTTGTGCACGAGTTTCACTGTACTTTGTAACATGTGTCTATATTGGACCTTACAACCCTGTAATTACATGCAATAACAGAGAACATACCAGGCATGTTTATTAATTGCACTTCACAATATCATTCATGTAAGAAGTCCAAGCAGGCTTGTGGGGCTGAAATAGCTTTCACTCATACCAGACTCCAACTCAAGTGATGAAAAACATTACATCATTTGATGGTTATGGAGGGTCTATTACAGACTGTAGTTCAGATTTTTTACATGTAAGTATTTCTAATGGAGATTTAAAATCTTTGTTGAAGTCTTAGATTAAAATTATTGGCCGTATCTGACCTTAATGGATAGCAGCTGAATGTTGCAATAGCCAAAAAAAAAATAGTCACAGAGAAATTTCAAAATCAGTTTAATGTGCAGATAATGCAGCTGTGAAGATACCCTGAGAATATGTTATTCACCGTATGCATGACATGTTACTGAGCCACAGGTAGGCAGTTTGTTTCCTCTTTCATTAATTTTTGCACACAGCAAGTTAATCTACTTGCAGATTGTACTTTTGATGCTCACAAACATCACGTAACTTACCCTCTACAATTTCAAGGAGCAGCAGGAGTGAACTGCTATGACTGGAGTTCATATAAGCTGCTATGCAGTTGCAGGAGCCACTTCTATAGGCAGCATATTGTAAATCCTGTGTTAGCGGGACGTCCCAGCTAGGATGGAATTTGGTTTCTGGATAGGCAGGGAGGTCAAGATGGAAGGGCAGAGGGTGTCTGCTTCCCAAAGGCATATCATCCCCCTGTACACACAGAGATAGCATCCCACTGGTGGGACACCCATAAAAATATCTACAGGGCAGGCTGGGTATTGCAGTCCAATGGGACAGCCCTGTTGGGCTTCTTGGGTGCAGCCAGGGGATCATTTGAATCTCTTTAAAGGATTTCTGCCTGACCAGGAAGTGCTTCCAATTTCCAACAATGTGGCACCGGACGTTTCCTAGAAGGGCAGTCAGAGTCGAGGCTTTAAGGGAGGTATGTGAGGAGGAAAAAAAACTATTGTCATGTTGCATTACTGCGTAAGAGAATTTGGAGATCAATGGAGGTATAGTAAATAAAGAAAATCTTGTGTTTGAACCCGGGACTGTGTTGTGTAGTTGTACAGTATGTGGAAATTTGGGGTGCTGCTATGCCCCCTGGTGGTCACAATATCACGCAGCACGCACAACTCTGCAGGAATGTCTCGGTTTTGTTATCAGGACGAGTTGAATGAGTAAAAGGTGAAAATACTAAAAATATTAAGGATGAAGTAACATCTCTAAAGAGAAATCCGAAACTAAATAAACTAATGCATACTTGAAGTCATACAGAATAATTCTGTGTTTTACACCATAGGAGTTTGATGATTCACCAATTGTTTTGTTGAAATGTTCAACACTTTGTACAGATATTTCAACAAATTTGAACTTTCCTGCCAAATTTCTTTGAAGAATAATTGTGCCAAAATTGGTCCACTGGGAACTGAATTATTTTCAACAGACAAACAAGACAGACAGACATGCCAACAACAACAGGTACTATTTGGATTATATGAGAATGTACCAAAAATGAGGTATGTTACAAGGAACATTTCTTCAGCAAGTTGCATTTTCCTCGAACTGTTTGACTGGCTTGGAAGTGTCCTCTATCTACACCCCCCTATAGGTATCAATGTCATGCTCATCTGTACACCCATCCAAATTTGAACCTACTTATTGAGTATTGAGTTGTAGGGAGAAAGTGCCGATCATGTCAGCACTGGCTGCAAGATAGAAACTAGCGAGAGATGGGGTATCAGTCCATCAGAAGACAAACACATTCATTTACATTAGGCCAATTTAAAGTTGATATTTTACCTAAATGGACAGCATGGTGACCCAACTGCCTCACTTATTCAGGGTCCTGGACTTGAATCCTGCACCTGGACACTGTCTGTTTACACTGTGCACATTGTTCCTGTGTCTTACGTACGTTTTTCTCCAATATCTCCAATATTAGGCTAATTGTCAATTTCAGATTGGACCCTTGTGAATGAGATGTTGTGGCCGCTGGCCCGGACACAGACAGGCAGACAAGTTCATGTCACCCGCAACACGTTTATTATACACTATGTACAAAGTTCAAGTGCACCACAAACCCCACAAGTCCCCAAAGTCCTGGCCACAACAATGCCTTGCATCAGACCGTCTCCTTCTCTCCTCTGCAGCTCAGTCCACTCCGCTCCCGACTCTCGCCATTGTCTGAAGGGAGGCGGCCCCTTATATAGCACCCGGATGCGCTCCAGGTGGGTTCCCTTCAATCTTCCACGGACACGCCCCCATGTGGCGGAAGTGCCGGCTGCATCCCTGGAAGCACTCCAGGTGTCCCCTCTCTTCTTCCCCCCTGCACTAACGGGTGTGTCGGAAGTGTTAAGGTCCAGGGCTCTAAAGGCATGGGTGTGCCCCCTGGCGGTGACCACGGGCCCCTACAGGGTGGAGCTTCAAAGCTCTGTACCCGTGGCCCCCAAAAGAACCAGGGCGGTCGCCCCCACATGGTCTGGGGAAGGCATAAGCCCTCCTCCGGTCTTCCTAGGCTACCTGGCCGGGTCGCCACCCCAGCCATCTCCGACAATGTATGTGTTTGTTTATGTGTGTCATAGTGAACTCATGATGAACTGCTGCCCTGTTCTGGGCTGATCCACACCTTGAGCCTAGTTCTGTTTGAATGGTTTCTAACATTAGGTGATCTTCCATTAAATTAAGTGAGTTTGAGATTGTATGCATTGTAAAAATAAAACACAGGAGAGTCAGAAAGGTTTAGAGAATCAAACTGATTAACCAGCTGGATAAAAGATGGCAGTCTAGCATAGAGGAGAAGTCCTTCTTGCCTATGTATCTCAGTAGTTCTTCAAATAATTATTTCTTGTTCAATGGTTGTTTCAGGCTTGATGGGCTGGAAGGGCAGGAGTTGGAGGCAGGGTCTCTGGTCCTCTTTCGGATTCTTGTCTGCCTGGCTAAGAGCGAAAAGGAAGACAGGTAAGTCCCTGTGACACTCCCAAATCCTTCCTTCAGTGATCTCGGGAAGAGCTTCCCAAGAAATAACCTTATAACTGGCAGTCAAGTGGGATATAATATGTTTTCTTATATAGCTCAAAATTAGTACACTTTTTAGTTTATTTTTCAGATTACTTAAAATAGACATATGTAATAAATCTTTGACTGTCTAAGAAACTTTAGTTTGTCTGTTAATGATGAGCCATAAGCTCATTGTAGATCTCTAGAGCAGCTGTTGCCTACAATGGTGTTTTTTATTCTATGTAAATGGCTTTGTAACTCTATAAGTAACTTAAAATATGGGCTTATCTATATACTTTAGGATACATTTAAATTGATATAAGAACTCTGGGAAATGTTCATTTTAATTGTGTTATTTTTTCCCACCCACATGATGCATACAACAGACCAATTGGAAATATCCTGCTTCTTGCTATCTGAATGGGAATGAAATTTCCTGTGACTCAGTTTTGAAGGATGGTGTGGTATCTGCTTCAGCTAAACCAGGGGGTGCTTTATCTTAGACCTCCCATATTACCTGCATGAAAAATATAGATCTTGATTTCCATCTTGAAGTCAATTGTTTCCCACTAGTGTCCTTGAGTTTGATGCTTAGTATTTGTCTTAAATAAATTTGCTCTTTTAATCTTTTCACTGGTTCTGGACTAAACCTATTTAAAATAAACAGCACAAGATTTCTGAATCTTGTGATGGGAAGCACTTGGTCACTCTTCTCCAGACTCCTTCTTCTTCTTCTTCTTCTTTTGGCTGCGCCCGTTAGGGGGCACCACAGCGGACCATCTTGATTTACATTGCTATTGAGGTTAATAAGGTGGAACGAGGTTGTCAATCAGAAAATGGGGAATTGTAGTGAAAATGGAAGAGTAGGATTATTCGATGATTAATAGAGAATTGTGACAGGATACTGGCTAAATTTGGTCTTGGTATGCTGTACCCAAAACAAAAGAAAAAGCCAATATCTCAATCACTTCTCAAACAGAACAGTATTAAACAGCCCAGTATGGTTATTAACTGATTCCCTTGAAGAAATAAGCCTTATGAAAATTAAATTTTCAGTGATAGATACTGAGCAGTGACTCAACCTGCGTGGGAGACTTTAGTTTAAGCCCCTGTGAAATTATTTTTAGTCATGACTTGAAGAAAACCCAGTTTATGTGTTTTATTCAGTAAATGTATCTGTCTTGTGTTTAAGCGGCTGTCAGTAAGGGAAACACAAATAAAATCTCTTTTATAATATGTAATCTAATATTATATAAATTCAAATGTTCTACATTTCTCAATACTATGGGCACAGATGGGCATTACCATATCATCCTGAGCATCCACAAAAAAAACTTTATCCAAGATGCTAGTACGCCACACAAATGTGATTTTTCATGATTTTTGGGGTGTCCCATTGAACATACATAAAGTATATTTGGATTTTTTAAGTTGAAGGGTTCTGAAAATAACACAAGTTTCCTTTTTCAGGGTGAATCTTTTCTGTGTTGCCATGTTGTTTTTCACAGGCACCACAATTTTGTGGAGCAGTTTCTGCCATGTTCCTAGACAAACAACCTGCTAGTGACCAGTATGGACATCACAGGTCATGAGAATAAAGCTCACAACAAGCGCTTCCTCAGTTTCTGAGACTAATGAATAACACGTGTTAGAAACTTTTACTTGTTGTCTTCCTGGTGCTCAGATTCTAGCTTCTGTTTTTCGTCTGCGAGTTAAGGTTGGTGATTTCAGTTTTCAGTTTTGATTTCTGATCAGGTTGACTTTTGTCTTTGACCTTGACTTGCTCTGACTACGTTTATCTCCTAGTCCTTTTCAGTAAAACTATACTGTCCTACTCTCAGACAGAAAAACAACTATGTGTTTACAATATGCAATACTGTCACTGCTGCAATGATTTTCTTTTTGGAAGTCTACAAGGACAAATGTAAAACTACGAACCAGGACATGGTGGGCTTTCAGAGAAGCAAAAAAGTAAATAGTTGACAGTCAAGTGGGGATATGAGCACATTAAAGGCATCAGAGAAATCATGTAAGGGAAACTCCACATCAGCAACAATCCAAAGTCAAAAGGACAAAACCCTAACTGTCTACTCTTTTTCTCAGTAGCGCTAGTACTTTTTTGTTTTAGGTTTTCTATTCAAAAACAAGACAATTAACTGAGTGTGTTGCTGTCTTTTCTAGGGGAAGTGTGATGACGCATTGGTCACAAGTGGGGGTCATTGCCACAAATAACACCATGTAACAGTTTTTGTGTCTGTGAAATAACTATTAGTTCCTGTTAGCTTATATATCCAAATGATAGAAAATAACTTTCATTTCAAAATAACTTTGATTTTGTGGTCAGGACATCAATAGTTCAGAACACGCATTAGATAACATTAACAGCCTTTGCAAGAGACTTCAAAGTTTTTACAAAATCTTCTGACTTGTGTCCATATCCATCCATCCATTACTTAACCCACTGAATCTGAACACAGGGCCATGGGGGTCTGCTGGAGCCAATCCCAGCCAACACAGGGCACAAGGCAGGAACCAATCCTAGGCAGGGTGCCAACCCACCGCAGTGTGTCCATATAGTCCAATTAAACTGAAAAATTACATGTCCTTTTAGACTGATGATTGTAAACTAAGTTACTGTCACGAACAAGAC
Organism: Polypterus senegalus; assembly: GCF_016835505.1. Classification (NCBI taxonomy): domain Eukaryota; kingdom Metazoa; phylum Chordata; class Cladistia; order Polypteriformes; family Polypteridae; genus Polypterus; species Polypterus senegalus. Next base: position 68,983,652 of record NC_053160.1, on the reverse strand, counting down.
CCCAGATGTAGTCACCCATCATATTCTCGTTGTATTGTCCTTGGTATCGACACTCGAATTCCTTGAGATCTTGGTGGAATCTTTCTCCTTGTTCCTCTGAGTACACTCCCATGTTCTCCTTAAAATTTTGTAGATGAGTATCCAGGATGTGCACCTTTAGCGACATCCTACACGCCATAGCCTGATAGTTTCATACTAGTGTCTCTACCAGATTCACATAATTCTCGGCCTTATGATTTCCGAGGAATTCCCATACTACTCCAAGCTGCCTTTTGGACCTCTGTGAGAGTGCTGGGAAATTTCTGACACTCCATGATTTTTTTTTATTTGTGGTCCAACAAAGATACCAGCTTTTACTTTAGCCTCAGACAGCTTGGGAAAGAATTCTTCTAGGTATTTCATGGCTGCAGACTCTTTACCGAGAGCTGTGACAAATTGTTTCATTAGCCCCAACTTGATGTGCAAGGGCGGCATAAGAACCTTCTTAGGATCCACCAGAGGCTCCCATTTGACGTTGTTAATTCCAACAGTGAAGTTGCTCCTCTCTTGCCAATCTCGACGATGGTAGTGTTCTTTGGTGTCTCTGCTGTTCCAAAGACAAAGGTAGCATGGAAACTTTGTGAAACCACCCTGAAGATCCATTAAGAAAGCTACCATTTTAAAATCACCAATGACCTCCCAACCATACTGTTCATAGTTCAAAGCCTGCAGCAGCAGTTTGACGCTATTGTATTCCTTCTTAAGCTGTGCTGAGTGAGCCACTGGGGTAGATGGTAGCTGATTCCCATTGTGGAGAAGAACTGCTTTTAGGCTCCTGGAATAACTGTCGATAAAGAGGCGCCAATCCTGTGGGTTACATGATATCCCAGTTGCATCAAATAGACCTGTCACATCATGTCAGGAATCAACGCGCCGCAGCAGCAGTCTCTGTAAGGTGTTACATACTTCGAGTTTGGTAAACAGCAAATTGCTGCTGCTATACAGGTGCTGCCATCTGGCAGCCATGTCAACGACATCTAGCGATATATCCATCTGATGTTACAGCAATTACATTGGTGTATGTTTAGACTTTATATACTGTATACAACAGCTTAGCACCATAATTTAATGCCATTGAACGACAGAATTATTAGCGGTGACTCAAACAAGGTTTTGCTGCAGTGATGCTAAACTTATGGCCATGACTGTATACAAAATGTTGGACAGAAGTGACAAAACCAATGTTTTGACTCAATGGATGATTGTTACTAGTTGCTTTTGACCCAAGCAACACGAAAATAACATTGTCTTGCCAGGAACATTTTTTGTTTCCTTGTGTAATATATCATTTACTTTGATGCAAGTGAAAAAATGGTTGCAATTATAGAAAAATAGAAAACAAATTAGTGAGGAGACAGCGACACAAAAATAACAATATGAATAAACAAGAACAAAAGTAGCAACAGTAATGTGTACAAAAATATTTTAAGGTGGTTTCAAGAGGAAACCACACAAATTCTTGACAACTAATGGGCGTCATATAATACTAGTAGTGAATGTGACGAGACTCAGGGGCATCAGGAGTGGCAGGTCAAACCAGCATCCAGGTCAGTACAGTGACTGAAACTGCAGCCATTCTTAACTTGGTCTCATGGTAATAGGTGACATTTCAATAGAAAACGCCCTGGGAAAGGGCATCAACTGTTTTCAGATCATGAACTGATTGAAATTGCACCACTGTCTGCATGTCATTTGAGAAATACGAAGAGGGGGTTAAAATCTTAGCAGGTGATTAATGTAAAATAAAGGAAAGCTTAGCAGACTTCTATGTGCCAACCTCTGAGCAAGAAGTGACTGGAATTTCTCTCTGAATTACTGTATACATACTTATTGGACAATACTGTTTTTTTAATATAATGGAGAATTGCAAATAAAACCTTTATTGGAGTATTCCTCCATTTTTTTCAACAAGGCTTCAAAGTATACCTGAACAGGAATACATCAGGTAAGCTGACTTCTGTTTTGTATTTACTAAACTTAAGTTACAAATTGTAGTGCTGCCTTGAGTAGCAACGTATTCCCTTTTGGTTAGACATGGGTATTAATTTCACATGTACTCTGCATACGCAACAATACTGCTACTATCACTCTTTGGAAAAGAACAGATTTCCTCCCAACTCTTCAAAAATACTAGATATACTGTACATGCACAATTCAGTAATATTCTGTAAGTTCCTAGATACTGTTATCAATGGAACATTTGCGTCACAGTCCCCATGCAGGCCTTGACTATGTCTAAACAGTTTATCTCCCATTCTCAACACTGTGGCGTGAAACATGGATAACTGGAATACTATAAAGCTAACTGTCAAATCAATAAGATGATGCATTTTTAGCCATGACTGTCAGGATCCTAAATTAATTAAAGCTATTTTGTATGTGTTTTTCTTGGACTTCTTTATAATTGTTTTGTAGAAATATATTGTATTTTTATTTGTTTCTAATTTATATTTTTCTTGTCGCACAGCACCTGTTTTTGATCACACTGACTTCTTTGTTCATTTCAGCCATTGCTATGGTCTCTTGTAGTTGCAAGCCTGGAATGTGATGTCACTATGGCCATTATATCTGAAAACAATTCACAATCTTTGGAGGAAAGTCTAAACTTTGTTTAAAAAAAAAAGGAATGCTCGTACAAAAGGAAATGTTTCGTTAACAATTTAATCTAAAAAGAATATCCAGTTTTGACCTTTAGCCCATTAAGCTACTCAGAGTTTTGCTTTCACCCCTTCCAAGAACTCACTATTGGTATGTTACAGCCAGGATGTGTTCTCCATCTTTATCCTTTCTCACCCTAACCTGCCGCACATAGTTTCCCAGCTCGGACCTTCTGAATAGCCCATCAGTGCAGGTCCCGTTCTCCCTCCTTAGTGTTTAGCCTCTCATACAACTCATCAAATGCCTTCTCTTTAGTCTTCACAACCTGTCTCTTCACCTTACGCCTCATCTCCTTGTACTCCTGTGTACCTTCTTCATCTCTGATTATCCCACTTTTTCTTTGACAACCTCTTCCTCTGTATACTCTCCTGTGCTTCCCCATTCCACCAACAGGTTTCCTTTTCCTACTTCCTCTGTCCAGATGTCACGCCAAGCACCCTTCTTGCTGTCACCCTTAACACTTCTACTGTAGTTGCCCAGCTATCTGGTAACTCTTCATTGCCACCCAGTGCATATCTTACCTCCTCCCTGAACTCAACCTTTCAGTCTTACTTTTTCATCTTCCACCATTTGATCCTTGACTCTGTCCTCACTCTCCTCCACTTCTTGATATCTAACGTCATCCGACATACAGACCCCCTTACTATCCTGCCTACACTTTCCCATGCCACCACTTTGCAGTCTCTAATCTCCTTCAGACTGATCCTTCTGCATAGGATATAATCCACCTGTGTGCATCTTACTCCACTCTTGTACGTAACCCTATGCTCCTCACTCTTTTTAAAATACGTATTCACCACAGCCATGTCCATCCTTTTCACAAAATCTGCTACCATTTGACTTGCGGCATGTCTCTCCTTGACACCATACCTATGCATCACCTCCTCATCTCCTTTGTTCCCTTCACCAACATGTCGATTGAAATCGGCTTTAATCACCACTCTCTCTCACTCCCTTGTGTACACTCTCCACCAGTTCATCCAACTCACTCCAGTAATCATCTTTCTCATCTGTTGCACACCCAACTTGTAGGGCATAGGCGCTAACAACATTCATCATCATACCTTGAATTTTTAGAATCATCTCTCTGTCCGACACTCTTTTCGCCCTCAAAACACTAGACATACTGTTTCTTCAGGATAACCCCTACACCATTTCCCCTCACATCCACACCATGGTTGAACAATTTGAAACTGCTTCTGATACACCCGGCCTTATTCCCCTTTCATCTGGTCACTTGCAGGCACAATATATCAACCATCCTTCTTTCCATCATATCAGCTAAAGTAAAAAAGGGTATATTTATTACAAAAATATACATAACACAAGAGTGAGACTGTGTGCAAAAAAGGGAGGAAAACAAACCACTGCTGCAGTGGGCTTTGCTAAGCTGCACTTGCCAGTGCCTCACTGGTGCGGTGCCTAGACCATTTACCTGCTGAAGTTACACTAATCACTTCTTTTACTTCACATACCTTCTAACATAACCTCAGGCCTCTATTCCTCCTTACATTCATTTCTTGTCACAAAGAAACCCTCCAACTCCAACCTCGGTTCTCAGCATCAAATGGGGCCCTAAGCCTATGCATGGAAGATATTCTTGGAAAAACCAGTGGTATGCTTTTCTGAACTCTCAGGGGTGTCCTTCTATGAAGTCCACCAGTGGTCCCAGGTGTCTTGGAAATTCTGATCCACACTAACCTAATGTGTGATCACCTTTAAATATGAATTAGTAACAAGAGACCGTGTATTGACTGCTACTTGCTGGACTTGTTGGACTGGAGGAACTTTTGCCCTTCTTGTTTACATCTTCCAAGCATCCTTCCATTTTAACTTAACCTGGAAGTATGTAGGCTTAGTATTATTCCTACAAGGTTCTGGAAGTAAACTACCAACTGATGAAGTTTAAGCCAACTCTATTAAAGAATAGGGCCACTCTCTAGGAACCAGAAGGAACAAAGAACACTCTAGGTGGTATCCTACACAAATACGAAGAACAACACCCCTCGGCGGTGTCAGCTCAGTTCCACTGGTTCTTCCACTATGGTTACCAGTGTTAAGAGACTCTCTGACAGGGCATCTTATGTAATGCCTCCTGTCCTTAGCAACATTAAATTGCCTGCAGGCCCAGTCCTGAACAGTTCCTTGTTTACAGTAAATAGATGGATGGACGAGCCTAATGTGGGGTGCCTGCTATTATGCCAGTTACTGGTCTTGTACAGATCTGTTATCAAGAGTGCCTTTTATAGCAGATTGAAACAATGAGTAAGTGCCTGTTTCTTAGTATAAATGAAATCAAGCAAGCCAATTCTCTATTTTATTTTCTGCAAGTGAGAAAGATGAAATAAATAAATGTAGAAGGACAGCACATGTTCATCAAAGGTGTTCACTGCGGCAACATTAATAAAGAGGTGCTTGCCTCCTTCTTGCTGTAAAGTGCCATCTTTGCTTCAGACTCCTTCTTTAAAATACAACTCAGATACCTCACCAAATTCTAACTATTGGCTTTTATTTATTCTTTATTTTATGTAGTACCTATAGTGGACATTACAGAGATATACAGTTATTAGGAGGTATTAATGTAAATGGAGTACAGATCAGTAAAATAATTCGTTCAAGATCATAAGTAAGAACTGAATTAGTGACCTTGGGGTATAAAGTCCACTGCCTTAACCACAAAACTACAGTAAATGACGTCAACTCAGTAGTGTCCTGACATTCTAATAGGTCAGTAATTTGATCCACCAGTCAATCAGAGGATTGATTTAGAAGCTCACTCATATCAAACATCAATGAACATAACTTCTCTACACCTCTCTACAAGGACCAAAGGGGATCTGTGAGGGAAATAATGAGGAACTCCAAATGCTTTGGAGGCTGTTCTTCTCTATCTATTCCAGAAATGAATGGAAATATTTCACCTTCTAGAAAACTGCTAATTGTGTTTTGATCAAGCAACATTGTAAAAGAGGAACAGGAGACAAGAAGGTCAGTTCAATTGCGGATGCTATAAAGGAGGGAACCTACAAAAAAGCCAAAGAGCTTAAGAGAGAAAAGATGCATCAATTATTGCGGCACAGATAAGAGGTGAGGTGGCTAATTCTGCTTAGTGGGCAAACAAGGAAACAAGAATATAAAACTGAAACTTTGGACACATATAACATTTTTATTCTTCTTTAATGCCTTCAGTCCAGGCATCTTCCAATGTGTGGAATGCAGACATGATTTAGAAAGTTTGTGCTTTGGTTGGCTGCCTGCCCTTACACAGTCAAATTTTACAACAGAGAAAAACTGTACTAGAACTCTCAGTGCAATGATGTTCACTATTTAACTGTCCAATATAAACATGCATTTGAGTCCCATTAGAAGATCCAAGTGGAATGTGTGGTTTGTGTGTAGACTGAACTGAACCGTTTCTCTTTTTTTCTATGTGGTATACCAGTTTTGCAGAACCCACTTGTCCATTTACCAACAATATCATGGTGCAAACTGTGACAATATAAATGTAAATCCAAAGCAGTCCAGGTGGGGACTCCTCATGGCCACAGGAACTCGAAACAGATGCCTAGCTCACTTACATCAGGAGAGATCCTCAACCTGAAAACTCCACAATCACTGCTACCATGGCTGTGAAGTAAATCCAAGTTATGGGAATTGTATCTCATCTCAGCTTGTTTCTTCTGCTCATATCCAAATGCCTATAAAAGAAAGGAACTGTTGTAGTTCATTCAAAAATTCATTCAATTTCCAAACTTGTTTACCCTGAGCAGGGTCACAGGGAACGCAGGAACCTATCCCTTCAAGCACTGTTTGGAAAATACTTGATAGAGCAACTTTGTTTGCATGGAAATTGGACAGGAAAGATGGAAATCAAAAGATGTCCCCAACGCCTCTGTGCAGCCAGCTGCTGAACCAGAGTAAGGCAAACTTATGAACTTCTTCACCCCACAGGTTCATAGCCAGCATATTGCCACTCTGAAAAACATACAATACACAGTAGGACATGATCCATTTGTGAGTCAGCTCAAGCGGATATGGTCATCAAGGCAAAGACCGAAATAAATATCAACCTGAATTACTAGTGGTGCTCACATCAACACTTTGGATGGGGGGAAAAAGTCCGATCTTTTCTCTATATTGTTATGCCAAAATTATGTTGTTTCCTATCTTTATCGGACTATAATAAATTGAGATGGTTCCACTGTTTAATGGACATCTTGTATATCCACACTTCAGTCAATGTTATCACATGTTTCTCATTGGACAACTAAAAATACTGTAGGATGAAATCAACCCTAACCCATTCTCTTCTGGGTAGGATGGGGGGGGTGATCTTGCGGTCTTACATGTTATCGTTGACACGACCACCAGAGAGCGAACTGGAGGTGACTGCCAGCATTCTTTATATTTGAGCCCACCGTGCCCCTGTTGCTTTTGAAATTAAATAGAGTTGGCCAGTTCCGAGCGTCAACTGGATGATAACATACATACAAGACCGCAAGGCACACACATCAGTGAGTCTTCATTGTTTGTTCATTCACTTTAATTTTTAAAGTTGTGTTTTTTTTTTAATTATATTGTTATACTTGGGGGCTCAGCTCACTGCTTGCTTCGCTCGCCCACCCCCGGGTTTGGTTTACCAAATATACAATTTAAAGAGATTGCTGTTTTCATGGGAATTGTTACACATGCATTATTTTCACTTTTATCTTAAAACTTTTGCAAAAACAATACTTGTCCTTTATTTCCGGCCCCGGGGGTGGTTAAATCTTTCTCACAGGACATATAACGCTGCTTGCGTTGTGAAGAGGGGGCGGCTGAACGCACGCTAAGGAGATGGCGTTGGATAATCTGCTGTCTTTCTGCTGCTGCTGCTGGCGAGCTGCGTGTTCTTTTTGTCGCGCTGCACGTCGATCTTTCAAAAGCCTGTACTGCAGCTGTCCTTTTGCCACTTCACGTCTCTGCCACTTACGTTGTGAAAGGGGGGAGAGTGCTGAACGTACGCTAAGGAAAAGAAGTTGGATCATCTGCTGGCTTCCTGCTGCTGCTGCTGCTGGCAAGCTTAATGTTCTGCTTGTCGTTGTTTTAAGAGCTGGGAGCACATGATGTTTGTCTGTCAAAGGCATTCCAGCAACTACTTGGTTAGATGTCCTTGAACTTGTTTTAAATGTTGTCTCACTGCCTTGTCTCGCGTGACGTTAAAGTGTCTCTTGCGGGACGTCAAATTGTCTTTGCGTGACGTTAAAGTGTGTCTCGCGCAGACGTGAAATTGTCTTGCAAGAAGATCACGTCTCGTCTCCCTAGTCTCCCTCCCAGGATTTTTTTTTATAATAGAGACATATATGAAAAAACACTTTATTTTCCTCCTGGGCAACGCTGGGTATTTCAGCTAGTTCAAAATAAAGCTTCCATCCATCCATTATCCAACCCACTATATCCTAACTATAGGGTCACGGGGGTCTGCTGGAGCCAATCCCAGCCAACACAGGGTGCAAGACAGGAAACAAACCCCAGGCATGGCGCCAGCCCACTGCAGGGCACACACATACACACCCACACACCAAGCACACACTAGGGACAATTTAGGATCGCCATTGCACCTAACCTGCATGTCTTTGGACTGTGGGAGGAAACTGGAGCGCCCGGAGGAAACCCACGTAGACACGGGGAGAACATGCAAACTCCACGCAGGGAGGACCCGGGAAGTGAACCTGGGTTTCCTAACTGCGAGGCAGCAATGCTACCACTGCATCACCATGCCGCCCCAAAATACAGCTTGTTAATGCTAAAAGGGATTGTGTTAAAAATGTCAAATAAATGTTAATAAAAAGAGTAATAGGGAGCAGTAGTGTGCATGGGCAATTACTGTAATTGAAAAGTAGCTGTGGACACTTAGCAAAAGGAAAGCTTACAAATTTCACTCTCAGTTGTCCTTTCCTGTTGCTGAAATAATGTTAGCCTGATTGTTTGTGTTCCCTTTTCCTGGGTTAGGATGTGTTGCATAACTTTTACACAGCCTACTGCCTTTAAGCTAAAAATAACAAGCAGGCTTGGTATGACAGGCCTTCACCATGAACTTCCAAAGACTTTCAGCAAAGGTCACTGAATGCCAGTGCAATTAAGGTTTTATTATTATGAACTGCCTCATGTGTCTGAGCTCACTGTTGTCCTTTGGTTTGCTTGTTTTTTTGATCATTTAATCAAAGATACCAGTCTACTCAGCAGGTTGCTGTCTGAATTGCAAGAGAAAAACAAAGTCACTCCAGCTCAAATTTGAACCAGGAGACTAAGCGTGGCAAATCACCGTAGCAAGTACACTGCAGGGCTGAACAGGAGTATGTCGTAATAGCAACATTCACAAGCCTGTTTAATCCAGCAATCAAGCTTTGGGTACAAGGCTGGAACTGACCGTAACAGGAAGGTAGACGATTGCAGAGCTCACATTCACATTGGGCTAATTTGTAATTTCCAGTTAAGATACACATCTTTGAGAATGAAGGAGAAAAACCCAGACAGACACAGGGAGGTCATCCAAACTCCACACTGATAATGGGAGGGCATGGAAGGAGAACGCACTGCACCATGTCACTGTCTTAGAATGAGATTATTAAATTAGTATTTCTGTGGTATCAATACTAATAAATACAATTAAAATCAAGCACAAATCAGAACACTACAGGGTGGTCCAGATCTAATTATGCAGATTTAGATCGTCTGGATGACTTTGATTTATGCAGGGACAATTCCAGTTCAGTGCGAAGACAATTCTTCATGTCGTCAGTTCGCACACTTCTCGATGGTCTGAAATTTTTCGGGTTATTTTGTATGTAATAAACTTGATTACACAGCTATGCTGATGACATACAGCTGTATTTATCAATAGTACCTTATGATCCCGACTCTGTTGATTCACTAACACAATGTCTTACGTGTGTTTCTAAATGGATGAATAGTAATTTTCTCAAGCTAGATAAAGAGAAAACTGAAATTTTAGTGATTGGCAATAATGGATCTAGTGAGGTTATTAGAAGTAAACTTGATGCATTAGGATTAAAAGTCAAAACGGAGGTAAAGAATTTAGGGGTAACTGTTGACTGTGACCTGAATTTTAAATTGCATATTCATCAGATCACTAGGACAGCATTTTTTACCTTAAGAAATATAGCAAAAGTTAGACCCCTAATATCATTGAAAGATGCTGAGAAATTAGTTCACGCTTTTGTTTTCAGTCGACTAGATTACTGTAACGCACTCCTCTCAGGACTACCAAAAAAAGACATCAATCGTTTGTAACGAGTGCAGAATGCAGCTGCTAGAATCCTAACTAGGAAAAGAAAATCTCCATTTTTGATGTCACTACACTGGTTACCTGTGTCATTCAGGATTGACTTTAAAATTCTGCTTATGGTTTATAAAGCCTTAAATAATCTCGCTCCATCTTATATATCGGTATGCCTGACACGTTATATCCCAAATCGTAACCTCAGATCCTCAAATGAGTGTCTGCTTAGAATTCCAAGAACAAAACTTACAAGAAGTGGTGAGGCGGCCTTCTGCTGTTATGCACCTAAAATCTGGAATAGCCTGCCAATAGGAATTCGCCAGGCTAATACAGTGGAGCACTTTAAAACACTGCTGAAAACACATAGCTTTAACATGGCTTTCTCATTAATTCATTTTAGTTTAATCCTGATGCTCTGCATATTCAATTAATTATCATTACTATTCATGGTGGCTCCAAAATCTGTACTAACCCCCACTCTCTCTTCTGTTCTTTTTCTGGTTTTCTGTAGTGGCGACCTGCGCCACCACCACATAATCAAAGCACCTTGATGTTTGATGGATTAAAGGCCATAAGTCCATATGACCATCATCATCAAGTCCTTTCATGAGAACCCTGAGTACAATGAGGACTGATCATTTACGTTAGGTAGAATGCCCAGAGGGGGCTGGGTGGTCTCATGGTTTGGAACCCCTGCAGATTTTATTTTTTTCTCCAGCCTTCTAGAGTTTTTTTTTTTGTTTTTTCTGTCCTCCCTGGCCATCGGACCTTACTTTTATTCTATGTTAATTAGTGTTCTCTGATTTTAATTCTTACTTTGTCTTTTTTCATCATGTAAAGCACTTTGAGCTGCATTATTTGTATGAAAATGAGCTATATAAATAAATGTTGTTGTTATTAATAAGTTATAGCGTAATGAAAATTGCATAATTAGATCTGGACCACCCTATAGATAAAAAAGCATATACACTTTGTGTTGTTTATTAACAAAACTGCATATATTTTCTTGTACAAACTACAAAGCAAACCCAGCCTTTGTATTCTTACCCAAGGCTGTATTTAAAATTAGAGATCAATCATTCATCCCTGCAGCCAACTGTTTCTGATCTGAGCAGGGCTCAGTTTCCTAATCTGTGAACTATGGTATGTGTCCATGGTGCCAACCACTGTGCCACTGTGCGGCCCTCACATTTATTTACTTTACATGCTGGTGTCCATGAAAGGGACTTTAACCTCTAAGGTTCTTTTATAGGTGGCACGGTGGCACAGTGGGTAGCACTGCCGCCTCGCAGTTAGGAGACCTGGGTTCACTTCTTGGGTCCTCCCTGCGTGGTGTTTGCATGTTCTCCCCGTGTCTGCGTTGGTTTCCTCCCACAGTCCAAAGACATGCTGGTTAGGTGCATTGGTGATTCTAAATTGTGCTTGGTGTGTGGGTGTGTGCGTGCGCGCCCTGCCTGGGGTTTGTTTCCTGCCTTGTGCCCTGAGTTGGCTGGGATTGGCTCCAGCAGACCCCTGTGACCCTGTAGTTAGGATATAGTGGGATGGATGGATGGGTTCTTTTTATATATTAATGGACATTTGCAGCTTTGATTTACACATGCATTCTTCAAAACCGACATACTGAATATTCACTCAGTACACATAAGCTCAAATACAAAGCAAGAATATCTCAAAACTGCCTGGGCTAGCTGTCTCAACTTCCATACTTTACTAGTAAAACGAGGCACCTCTGCCAGAATTTGCTTACATGTGATCCATCTTCAGATTACTTCCCCTGAAGGGGCTGCACTTCAGAATCATCTAGCAAACGCCAGAAACCACTGGTCCTGTTGATTTCTGTCTTTAAAAGGGTTATACAATATAACAGAAGCCTAGGGCTAATCTCTACTGCTAACAGTACGTAACCTAAATGGACACAGTTTGTTTCATCAACAATCATTAGTCATTGTCAGTAAACAACAGGGAACCTTCAGCAGAGCAATACTTAGACTATTTCTATCATTTCTTGTGTTTATTGTTCCAGTGTGGTGCTGAGGTGTCGCCCGCTGCACTCGGGTCCCAATTCAGGTGGTTTGTCGTGTGGTGGGTGCGGCAACGAGCTTGTCAGTGCGTGCTCCCAACCTTGTGTTTATTTGAAGGAGAAACAAGGCGTAAATATTAGGTATGAAAGCATACAACCTGAGCAGTTCAAATCAGCAAGCTTCGTGTCAGGTGGCTCTAGGTTTAGTTGTTGAAGTCTTTGTTTTCTTCAGCCAGGTGTGATGTTTGAGAGCGGAGCGGCAGTCTGAAGGTGGCAAATCCTCACAAATCCTTTAAATTTATAGTATCAAGCTGCCTGGCTAATGCTACATATTGCATCAGTTAGAAAACAGGGATAACTGATATGTTCCCATGGTATGGTTGATTGTTAATGAAGTTATATTTTTAAACAGTTTAGAGTCTTAAGCCATTCTTTTCAAGCATACACACACTGGTCATTTGATCTAAGCTTAAACATATACATTCTAATAAACAATGCCGCTCTGTTAACAATTTTATGCTTATTTTCCCGGAATTCCTATCTACGTCTATTTTGCATGTACCCTAGAATTGTATCTAATTCAAAATTTGACAGTCTTGGAAAACTACCTCATGAATATTAATAATAATTTAATGAGGTCATTTGTACTTCCTTGATACTTCAGTACAGAACATTCCTCTCATGAGCTCTGAGCCCACAAGTTAAGAATCATTATCAAAATAAATCCAAAGTAAAAGCAGACTGAAATTAAACACACATGTTAAATATTATGAGTCATACTTAGCATAATGTAAAAGTCCAATTTTTCAGCCGCATTATGGCATGGTGCAATCACTTTCCAGAACCCGTGGATTGAATATGTCTCCTAATGTCAGTGTTGTAAAGTGTGTTTGAGTAAGTATGACAAAAGTTTCACAGTCACTAATCATGGCACCAGAGACTGGAGATGTGCTTTATGTTGATTAGTGTGGAAGTATAAAATACGCTGAAGATTCTCACTTTGAAAGAAGGCTCTAGGAGTTGAAGGATAGGCAAACAGGGTAATTCATTTTATTGCAATAAACAATCACACTGAATCTAACCCAGTTAGGCCAAATTGAGCTGAGCCCCAAACAAGCCAAAAGTTAACAGTTTATATAATCATTTCTTATCATTGTGACCTTGCTAGCAACAGCTCATTCGCTGCTTATTGTGACTCCTTACTCGAGCTCACCTTTGCAGACCCTTGTTAAAACCACTAATTACTTTTCGCTTCCCTTATTTCCTAACTGGCCCTCAAACAGCAGGTGCTCCCCCTTGTCTGACCTCGGGTTGTCTCCATTCACCATTCTCCCCCTTCTCTGTCCTCTTGGATTATTAAATATTGGTTGTTTCTCTTTGAGCTCAATTAGTATCTATCTATCTATCTATCTATCTATCTATCTATCTATCTATCTATCTATCTATCTATCTATCTATCTAAATATAGCATACACCTTTATTTAACTATTTACTTGGCATACTTGATTTGTGTAAAAGCTCTCACTAAGTCTAATGCTTATAAAAGTTCATATTAAGTTTACCATTTACTTGTGCTAATCCATAACTTTTTATTTTGTATATTAGCACATTCAAGTAGGAATTACTCTGTAATCTGACAGTTATGAACCTATAAACCTCTTAACCATCCAAACTCGTATGTCTGATTGCTGTTTCACAGGGAAACTGGAAGCTATTCCTGGCAATGTCAGACTCAAGGCAGGAACCAACCCTCGACTTTGCTCCAGTTCATTGTAGTCACGCTCACTTAAGGCTTCCAGTGTTGTGCCCGGATGGACTTTGTCCCCTCGAGAAGGTTTGGAAATGAAAGATTGGTAAGCAATATCTTTGGTCATAAACAAAACATGTTATTAAACTGACAAAGCCATGAGCACAATAACTGTAGCACAAGTGGTAACAAATAGCATCTTTTATAACAAACACCAAAACAAAGCTCTTTATATCTAGAGTACATTTTTGTACCACAACATATAATCAAGGGATGCTTGAGTGGACTTGTGGTTGGCACAGTTGGTTGCAGTGCTTTCCTGGGCAGCTTGTGCCAAGCGAGTCACAATGTGGGCCAAAAGTAAAGCTATGACATGTAGTGCAGCCACAGTGACTTGGTCTCTTTACACAGCAGAAACGATTAGGCTGAAATAATCACAATGTGTTCTGTATTGTCAAATGTAGTTGGATAATTTAAAATCCTAACCTTTGAACACTGCAAAAAACAATGTCAGCTTTCATTACAGGCACAAACTGAAGACAAACAAGCTAGGATTAGCATTTAAAATGGCTTGGTTGTTAGACACAAGCACAGCTTAGGCATATTAGATAAAATACTCACAAACCACAGATTTGAATTAAAATATAAAAAGCTTGTCTTGAAGAAAATATGGATAAACAGTAAGAAACAGCAAGTAAATGTCAAGTAGGCCACCTACTTTTGCTACTTTTTTTGTTATTCCGTTCATTTGGTATACAAGCACAAATTCGCTTTGCAGTTTAAATGAATACCAAGCCTTCGTTCTATTCCTTTCTCTGCCAGTGACAGAATGAAACAGCTTGAGTAAGTTCACTTCTGAAAAGAGCCGTTCTTGAAGATGCCCAGGACATAACATGACATACACAGGAAATCTATTTCTAACCATCTTGATGGTTTGCTGTTCTCTAAAGAGACCCTATACATGTAAAGTGTAACAATAATAATAATAGTAGTACATTTTATTTATATAGCACCTTTCCCATATTCTTCTTCTTCTTATTATTATTATTAATAATAATAATATTATTATTGTGTGTATGTGTGCGTGTGTATATATGTATGTATATCTACATCTAAATAGATATACATATATAGATGTGTGTCGGAGGTCCACCAATACAGGGTGGTCCAGATCTACTTATGCAGATCCAGATCGTCTGGATGACTTTGATTTATGCAGGGACGATTCCAGTTCGGTGCAAAGACGATTCTTCATGTCTTCAGTTCGCACACTTCTCGATGGTCTGGGATTTTTCGGGTGATTTTCTATGTAATAAACTTAATAAGTTATAGCATAATGAAAATTACATAATTACATGTGAGGTGTCATTGGAGCTTGTTATATTTCAGTGTGGTTTCCTCCCCTGAATGGCCTTCAGATTCCTATTTTATGTCTTTTTTGCTCATGTTTGATTCATTTGCTTCTTTTAATATTGTTATTTATGCAAATTATTTGCATTATTCTGTGGTTTTGTATATTGTTTGGCTTCTATATGTCCATGCTTTTGTTAGCATGTCTTTTGTATTGTTGTGTATGGTTCCCCACCTGTCTATCTCCATTGAGGGGCTGCCCTTAGCGCTTTAATGGCTAAGAAAGCACACAGTACCTTGTGGTACATTGCATGTGTTAGGTGTTGGTGAGTTCTCTGTGATTTGTGCTGTGCCTTTTAGATTGATTAGATTTTGTCCACTACTTCTCTCTTTTTGATATTTCTCTGGATTTGTGTATTGGGTCTTGTTTGCTACTGTACTGCCTATTTTAAAAGGCAACTCCTTTGAACCTTTTGTGCTCTTTGGCACTTATTTTGTTACAGAGTATTTTTAAATTAAATCTTTTTATTTGATAAAGAGTTTTTGTTTGCCCTTTGTCATGCAAGCAAAAAGTTGATGGGTCCGTCCAGATGTAGGGCTTCTGTGCTAAGGAAGTCCCTAGTTCACAACAGAGTCAAGCCCTAGTCAACAGCTTAAAGGCCTGTATTAATGGCACATTTCATTGTGATCAGTTTATTTATGAGCAGCTAATGTACGCTTGACATTCTTAACAGAGACCACTTTTTACACTGTGACATTGTCAAAACTGCTTAATCCTGCTCAAGGTTAGGGGTTGACATGAAAGAGACCAACAGCCTTTAGCAAGGGCAGGAAATGGCCATGGATAGAATGCTAGTGGTTGCCAATCCATCACAGTTTCATTCATTTCTACATTTAAAAACACCATGATGCCTTATATTTTACTTTTTGAGTTAGACTGTGTTGTGATTCAGCTGTAAAAAAATAAAACTTCAAAAGAGGCCTAAGGACTACACTCTAAAAAGGCCTAAAGCCTAAATTCTCAAATAAGGGAGAATGAAACCCCTGGCCCTAATAAAGTAAACCTCTATTACTTGAATGTAACCTATTGCACATTTTATAAATACAAAGAAAAGGTAAAAAAAAAAACTTCCAGAAATTCAAAAGACCAGTATTCAATATTCAGTATTAGAAGTCAAAATGTAAAAATCATAAAACTAAATTCAGAAAAATAAAAAAGAATTCCAGATTACCTCAAAAGAAAATTAGGCAGAATGACCGCAGCACTGCCCACAGCATGGACATGACAGTGAAATCTGCTGAGAACATGCTTGAGCTCCCAAAGTCATCCGGGTTGCTGCCTGGAGGTGGTGCCCAATTGCTTGTTTTGCTTGTCCTGTGAGGACCACCAGGAAGTGAACATCTTTCCCATCTGCTGTGCTGGTCTTAAGTGTTCTCACCTTCTCCGCCGTGCTCTTCTTTGTATTCCCATAAGGGAATGGTGCAGTTTTTTTTAACTCAATGGAAGGGGATAGTGTGTCTGGAAGCCTCCACTTGAAGAGGGGCTTATGCTACATTTCAACTACGGGTCCTCCCCCAGCTGGGGATCAAATGCCATTATTATGTCGGTTTTCTATACTGTTGATGTTTACATTGTTGATTATTTAGTTTTTTTATGCATCTTTTCTTGGGTTTTGTGAATGGTCCCCAAGAGGTGGGACTACCTGCCTATCACTTCAACAGACTGCCCACAGTTCATGGCGACTCATTCGAATGCATTTGGGAGTTGGTGAGTGTTTATACTGTGATTTTCTATGCTCTTGATTTTTTTGTGCTCTGTTTTAGTGAGTTCGCCTCTTGGATTTCGTATTGGGACATTGTTCGCCTTGGATTGCATTTGCTGGCAACTACTTATTGCCTTTTGTGCTTCATGGAGCTTATTTTATTCAACAGAATTTTTAAATAATAAATATTTTTTATCAATAATGATCCTGTTTTTGCCCTTAAATTGGTTGGGGCTTGATAGTAATATCGCATTGTAGTGGGCATTTTTGTCATATTTCAGGACTTTATGCTTGGGAACTCTTGGGTGTTTTAATGAATCCTTCATTTTTAAGGTTGGAACAATGGAAACCAGAAAAATGAAACAAAAGCACAAGCCAGACAGAGGGAAGGGAGCCGAAGAGATAAGACAGGCATTGGCGAGGCTCATGTATCAGCAAAGAATTGGGTCAATCAGGTGGAACATTTAGATGTCTTCAGCTGACCCAATGAGCTAGTTGTCATGATCAATATTTTGATTTCCATTTTTTCAAACTGTTCCTTTGAATTTAAAAATGTCTTGCATACGTCTGTGCGTGGCGGTTCTTGAAGCACTGACTCCAGCTGCAGTCCACTCTTTGTGAATCTCCCCCACAGTTTTGAATGGGTTTTGTTTCACAATCCTCCCCAGGGTGCAGTTATCCCTATTGCTTGTATACTTTTTTTTCTACCACATCTTGTCCTTGTAGCCTACAGAACTAGACTGAGAGACCATTTAAAGGCTTTTGCAGGTGTTTTGAGTTAATTAGCTGATTAGATTGTGGCACCAGGTGTCTTCAATATTGAACTTTTTCACAATATTCTAATTTTCCGAGATACTGAATTTGGGACTTTCATTAGTTGTCAGTTATAATCATCAAAATTAAAAGAAATAAACTTTTGAAATATATCCGTCTGTGTTTAATGAATGAATCTAATATACAAGTTTCACTTTTTGAATGGAATTACTGAAATAAATCAACTTTGTCATGATATTCTAATTTTATGACTGGCACCTGTAATCTGTTGTTACATAAAATACAGTACAATGTTGATGTCAGGTTTGGCATATTCTGATTTATTTATTTATTTTTGAAGCCTGTACAGGTGCCCTTTATTAGGTTTGTGCCTGTGCCTCACTTCTTGCTGTACCGTTTTTATAGTTTTTATGATTCCTCACTCCCGCCACTAATTAATTGGTGTTGGTTTGCAATTACCAAGAGCCAAAAAGGATGGGGCTTGTAGCAGAATTAGGGGGAAAAAAAGGATCCTATCTGCTACAGCTCTTTGCATTTGCTTGTTGTTTTCAGAATCTTGTGTGTAATGTGCTAGAGTCAAGCGACTGGATTCTAACTTGCATGGTATTTTTATTTCCAAGTCCGTTTAAACATCTTTTATTGGACATGTTTTTATAACAACAGCAGCATTAATTGCTGGTGGAAGTGTGATGTCTGACATCTGCCAACACATTTAATAAATGGAGATCTCCACTGCTGCACCATCCTAGTCGTGGACAAAATGCTTTAAATAAATAGGGGAGAAAGGAGCCACAATGAATTAATTAGGAAGGGATAATCCTGTGAAGGGAAATTGAGAAAGAAAGGGGATATAAATGGCTTTAGAACTAGTGCTAGGTTTTTTTGACTTATGAGGTTGGTTTTCCCCTTAAGGAAATAAAGTTGTGAGTTGGTTCACAGACAGGTTACTGCCTGACATCTATGTTTCTACTTGCTCCTGTTAACAAAGGTGTCCATCACCACAGTTAAAATAATACAGAGACTACCTGAAAATTTTGGAATATTTATCTTATTTGTGTTTTGTTTTTTTTGTTTTTTTTAACAACCTACTCGCAGTCACAATAGCTGTTCTTTCAGTCCCTTTTATTCAAATTTCAGTTCTCATAGATTTTGTAGATTTTGCATTGATTTGGGTCCAAAGTTCTTAGTTTTTGGACTATCCTGAAGTTTATGGTTTATGTTTTGGTATTTTTCTAAATTTTGGTTAAGTATGATTATTTAAACAAATGGCAAATAGTTGTATTTTTTTCCTTCTAACACCGCAGTGGTAGCTCTACTGCCTCACAGTAAGGAGATCATGGATTCGCGTTCTGACTCTTTCCTGCATGGAAGCACTTTGAGTGGTGACAAAAGCACTATATAAATGTAAATTATTCTTCTTATTATTAGCTCTTTAGTCTATAGTATACTCTAGTATAGTATACTCATCTCAGTATACTGGTGATGCATCAACACACGGCACAGTGGCCACATGGTACACTCCCCTGACTTGAAAATCTTAAACAATACAGTATTTCTTTAAATTCGCCATTGTTTGTCCTTAGATAATTCATGATCTTCAACTACAGTCCTCCTGTCTGATTTCCTGGGTGACCATAATGCTTTTGTCAAAGTTCAAAATTAAACCAAAAATAAAATTCATAATTGGTTGCATAAACTCATCACATAAACACTAGAAACACATGTACTACCTGGCTAAGCAAAAGTGTTAGAATCCATAATCTTGGGCAACCTTGAAGTGAACAACCTGTAGATCTCTCAGCATCGCTCCCTAGTTCTAGGAGCACACAGACGCAGTGGACACAAGCACGCACATAAAACAGAATGCGAAGAATCATAGTCAGAATATATAATGAATGCCATTATTGCATATTTAAGAATATTTATGGAATATTCACACAATATAACCACATTATTAGCTACACACCTTGTTTTGTGATATAAACAACATAAAAATAATATGTTAATATCATATAAATTAAACCATAAATTACATTCCACAAAAAATATACTGCTGAATGTTATAAAAACGATTAACACTGTGCCATTGAATGGATTTGGCTGTTTCAAAATGTGAAGCTTAATGACTGCTGACTAACATTTGTTTTATTAATGATTGTGCTAAATCATTTATGTTTTTTCATGTGAAATTTAAAATATGTTGCTGATGTTTTACAACATTATTATTTATTATACATATCATTTTGCTTGGTTTGCTGAGGTTAAATATGAAAAAAGAAATAAACATATGGCAGTAAAACATCTTAATGACACTAAAGTAAACTCCTTCTTTGGTCTGACTGTGTGCATTAACATTTGTAGTAGTGAATATATTTTTAAGATGCTTATTGTTTTTGACACCTAGGGTGTAAGTTATGTGTACATATTAATATGGTGTAGTTACTCCATGTTTAAAAGTTAAATGTAAATATTGCAGACTATGGATAAATAGGTCTAAAAAAGGTCCACAATTCTGGACAGATGTGTCTGTTAAAATAGATTGTTACCACACTTCCATCACTTAAGCCAACTTATCCATTAACAACTGACTCACTCTTAGAAACCAAAGTGTTTTTCTGGCTCTTCCCACCTATACATTAGATAGACATTATGTAGGAGAACAATTCCTTAAATGGCCCGAGGCCCCCCTTTTGTTTCTGTCTTTAAGATCTTGTTGTGATTGATATGCATCAGGTAGTCAAGCCCTGCCATTACACACCAACACTTATAATTTGAGGTAACCACCAACAAAGGGGTGAAAAAACAAGATGGCAATTGATCTACAAAATAGCAAAACAATGGATAGTAAAACAGAACAAGCAAAGTCAAAACAAACCAGATACAGTACACACCACATCAGATTTCTTATCACTTATCTTAATTGAAACTTTATTAACGGATTAATTGAAAAAAAAACCTTCTAATTATTTTAAAATATTCCTGACATCTGTTACAATCAAATATTTAATAACTTGAATAAAGCAAACACATTATTAGTTTGGTTGTGACGTTGTTCATGTTATTGCTCCTCAAAAGCTATTACTTAGCTACCCTGTATTACTTTTGTAAGGATTATATTTAAACTGTTTTAGGGATCTTTATACTTTTTATGTGCCTTACAATAATGTTCACTGCAGGACTGGCATTATATAAAATAATAGATGTTTGTACTCTTATTTTAAACAATGAATTGGCTTCATAAATGGCTACAAAGACTTTGCTTCTGCACGGACAAATTCAAAACGTGTTACTTTACATTTATTTTGGGCTATTTGTTTGATTAATATCATGTTGAAGTGTGCATTTTTTCAAATTTAACTTTCAGGTCTTTTTTATTTTATTTTGTGTTTTACACCTTAAAGCTTTTTACATGTAACATTGAATGACACCACTTAACTAATATTAATGTCTCTTTAAAAACAGCAGTTTTAACATTTGCACAATGTGTTGAGTTGAGTCGCCAGTCTATCTAACCTGCACACCTTTGCTATGTGGGATAAAAGCCAGGGTTCCTTAAGAAAAACCTACACAAATATTGGCAGGACATGCAAACTACACACAGTTAGTGTCCAGGCCAGGTTCAAACCCAGGGAGCCTGAGACCACCCTAAAAGACCACCTATGTAAGATAATTCACTGTGGAGGACTCAGTCTAACTGCCAACATGTATTAGACAGCTGTGATCACTACAGCCATTTACTGTTAATTGACACATAAGATATATTAAATGTATTTAAAATGTACCTCTTTACATCTATTTAATTTGTCGTGTTGTATTTGTTGTTGCTGTAATATGTCTTTGGTAAAATAATTTGTTATTTGGCATAAATCGCTTTTGAATGTTCTTTGTACCTCAGGTCTTCTCATTATGTACTGCCCTAGACACATTTTTAAATGTCTACTGAAATGAAACTCTTTTAGCACAGTAATGATTTGAGTTTGTAACACGACATAAACTTACAGTGCATAAAGTGGATTTAGCTCAATGCAAAAAAAGACAAACTCCTGAAAATATAAATTGAACTAGAAACTAGCACTTTAATAAAAATTAATTTCACACATGCACTGAATAGTTTCCATGTGTTAGCACATTTTTCCATTGCCAATTCTAAATTGTCCCTAGTGTGTGGTTGGTGTGTGAGTGTGTGTGCCCTGCCCGGGGTTTGTTCCTGCCTTGTGCCCTGTGCTGGCTGGGATTGGCTCCAGCAGACCCCCATGACCCTGTGTTAGGATATAGTGGGTTGGATAATGGATGGATGGATAGCATGTTTTATAAAGGGACAGCCCTGCACATAATACTTAAATTAGTGTCACTATCTGCCGCTTAATACAGTACAGATAAAACTAGCATATGCACTACCTTGTAAAAGCATTCAAATTCTTTTAAAAAACGTTTACAATGACACTTACATATCTAGCCCCAATCTGTATATTTATTGTAAACTCACAAGTTCACATTTTTGTTCAGAATGCTTAAAAACCAGTAGATGGAAAAAAAAGATGCAAAAATGAAAAACAAATTATATGTCTGTTGATATTGGTCACTAAGTGATATTTAAAGCCACTGTAAATAAATACAGTGGCGAGATCTGACTTTATAATATGCTTATTTATACAGTAAATAACACATCTCCTTGAGTTATTCAGTTAATGCATATAATCATAGGCAAACATCCATACACTTATGACACTTCATTTATAATGCCATTCACAGTATACCATAGATTACTGTGTGACGTATCTTAGGAAAACATTAGACTGTTATAATAAACCAAATGCAAAGTCAACAGCAGACTTAGTGTGTCGCTTTATGATTAGTTTGTTGGTAAAACACAAGATATAATGCAACAGGAAAC
Source organism: Polypterus senegalus (assembly GCF_016835505.1). Taxonomy (NCBI): domain Eukaryota; kingdom Metazoa; phylum Chordata; class Cladistia; order Polypteriformes; family Polypteridae; genus Polypterus; species Polypterus senegalus. The sequence continues at coordinate 68,961,125 of NC_053160.1, read as the reverse complement.
TGGGAGGTGTTATTAACCGAGAAAATGGTGGAAGAACAAAAGTACAGTAGGAAATAACACTATCAGGCGAAAGTTTTAGTACACCTTAGTTTTTCCAGTTTTTCTTCACATTTATTCAGTTGAAATACAATTAATGACCTAAAATGGTGAAAAGTTAAGCGGTAAGCAGTAAACTGCGAGATGTTTAAAGTTTAGGTTAGCAAAAAAAAAAATATCAGAATAATACAAATGGGCCTTCTTAAGGGTGCAATAATAGGTGCAACCTATAGATGTTTTGAAGCAGTTAAAAATTAAGCCTTTCTAGTTCTGTTGATTATTTAAAACCCCAGTCTTTCTTAAAGCAGAGTTAGAGCAGACTGTGTTACTACACTCTCTGATGTACTACTTGGACAATTTTCCAGTGATAATGGCAAGAAAACGGAAATTAAATGAAACGAGATAGAGCATTATTACCCTTAGAAGTGTAGGCCTTCCATTTAGAGAAATTGCAAAAACATCAAAGTAGCAGTGATCACAGTGCACTAAACAATCCAAAGGCAATTGGAAACTGGAAGAAACTCTAACAGGAAGAGGTCTGGCAGACCCAAAGTCACAACCCAATCAGAAGACAAGGTCCTGGGGTTCACCAGATTACGTGATAGGCGCCTCACTGAACAACAGCTTCAAGCACAGCTTAAAAGTGGTCAAAAAAAGCAAGTCTCAGTATACGCTACCGGTTTTAGAAGCCCTTAGTTGTTGTGTGAAGAGCAGAATTTGTTCAGTCTGCAGCAGTCCACAGCTGTTACTTCAAGGCCCTATTTTGTCCTTTAAGGAATGGCTTTTTTAACGCCATTCATCCTGGCAAAGTCTCCTCTTCACACAAAAACTGAGGGGTTCTAAAACTTTTAACTGGTAGCGTATACTGAAATCTCAAAACATTACTCAACCACGTAAAGCGCTCATTGAAGAAATGCATTATTTGATAAGAACTTTTATAATAAAGGGGAATACACATACAACTATCTATCATTAAAATATCCTATAACTGTACGCTCCACAACAGAATTCCCACTTGTCCTGTCAACAGTCAAGACGCTTCTCTTCCTTGTTTACAAGAGGACGGTGTTTAGAGGGAGCGTGTCGTGCACCGCATCACTTAGCAACACAGCGACAGGCGCATAAGAAAATAGTCCCTAGCTAAATCTCGTCGAACACAAGTGATATACACCTCGCTATTTGTCTATTGACCAGTGCCCCAGGGACACAGTGGTCATGGCAACGGTGCTTTAAACACATGTTTGTATGTGAGTGGGCGCGGGCATGAGCAAAGGCGGAGTGGTCATCAGAGCCTCTGAGTATTCATCCGCTAGTGGGTCGTCTCCTTCTTCCTTTTAGCCCCCTCCTTCCGACGTAGTAGGCTGTGTATATTCCTTTCTGATTTTTTTCGTATTTATTTTTTTTTATTGTTGGACTTCAGAAATACGCTTTTTAGATTTATATAATTTGGTTGCATCCTAAAGAAAAAAACAGTATCAGTCATAATGGAAGACTAAAATAAGAAAGGTTTAAACTGCAACATTTTTTGTTTTGTTTTGCCTCACTTTAATGGAGCGGATGATCGCCAGGTCAGGCAGTGAATCCCGTGGCTTTGCAGGGGAGGTAAGACGGTTTTTATTCGGATTGAAAAAAGAAAATTAGAAGGTCGGGGGCGGTGGCGATATGAATGGGGAGTGGAGTTTAGGGATTGGGAGTGGGAGTGAGGGGTGGCACCGAATGAGGTGTTCAACTAGAAAGGCGTGCTGGAGCTGCCCTTTAACTGGTAGCGTCTAGTACCTGGTGCTTAACATGACGGTTAGAAGACAGTGCTGCTCGCCCCGTTAAGCAGATAACAACTGTTCCAAGTTGTAAACTATGGCAGCTGGGTCCTGCATATTTGTGTTTTGGTGGCTTAGCCGAAATCCTTGACTGGCATCGGAAGATTGAACAGACCTGGAAGGTCAGCCGATTAGCTTTCAGGACTTCAGAACGGTGTACGCGACTGTTCAGAGGCATCATAAAAAAAAAAAAAAAACCTTCAACTATACAAAAATCCATCTGAGTACAACGTAAAGTTAAAGATCGTTACCCTGGATCGTCAGCCTTTAACTGGAAACCAGGCTCTGCCATCAGACGTTTCCTTTTTAATTACAGTACTTGATACTTACGAAATCGATGCATTATTCACATTATGCCTAAGGTCATGGGTTGTTTTCCTTCTCCAGACGCTTTCTAGTTTGTTACGGTCTCTTTTTTAGTATTGTAGTTTTAAACACTGGTCAAAATATGTCAGTGTCATAAACAGTAAAGCCTCAGTTATTACAACATTCTTAAACTCGCTTAATATAATTCAGGGGAATGAGGGTATTATTAATCATTCTTTATTTTAAAACTACTAAATACTCTGTACAAAAACAGATCATTATGCACATCAGATATACAGTAGGAGAAGAAAGGGCTAAAACACCTAAGCAGAACCTAGAAATTCTGTAAAGATGTGTGCCTTCAAGAGTCGCCTGAACTTCAGTAGATTGACTGTCACAGAGTTGTAGGACATGAAAAGGATGTCACTACCTTCATTAAAGGAAGACAGTTAATTAGAAAAAGAGAGCCGGCTCGGCTCTTACTCTAGATACAAGACCAGTCTAGCCTGTTAGTGATATGGACCAGTGGACCTCATCCACTCATTAAATAGTGACCAGCCATAGAGGCTCCTGGAGTGGCGTAAGTGAATAACCAGTTCCTTAATTTTGCTCGTGTTAAGTTGACAGTTCTCTTAACAGCAATAAGCACATTTATCCACCTGTCTCCTATATTCTTATCTTACGGTTATGGAGAATCGTCAGAGAGAAAGGGAGCCATTAAGATGGTCACAGAAGCTTATTTCAATAGCTTGGCTACAATAATGGAGAAGGTTGTGAGCACGCGCTGATAGTGTGTTGCTGCAACCCGCGCATCACAAACCACTTGGATTGGGACCTAAGTGCAGCGGGTGACACCTCAGCACCACACTGGAACAATGTGAGGAGTGCCAATCATGCCTCCAACCCCCAAGGAGCACTGTTTATTATTAGCATGTCTGTCCAGAATGCAAGGATACCTGAGACTGCCAGAGGGAAGTTTGGAGAGAATGTTCAAAGACGTTCTGTGGCTGACACTGACAACCTCCTTGGATGTAATACCTGGTAGAGGTATACATGCTGCTACCAGTAGACCGTAGTTGGAATGTGAGTTGGATAAGAGCTCACTGATGGAAGGCTAAAGTAGAGAATGTATGAGAAATGGGAGGAGATAAAGAGAGTCTTCATTTGAGGTAGTGGGGAGCTACTACAAGTTTTAGACAGGATTCAAAATCTTTATAATGTCCAGGTAGGCCCACCAGCAGGATGGTGCCAGCACATATTTTCTCTTGTAGTTTAGTGTTCTTTCTGTGCTCATCCATCCAGTTTTGAGGATTTCCCCTACTATTACAGTCAAATATACACCTTTCTTTTAAGTATATGGGATAAACATCCCTGGCCATGCCATTAAATGACTTTTCCTTTGGTTTTCAGTCATAGCCATCTTTTACATAATCTTAACTTCGTCATAGGCAGTTGGCGATGCTATCGGTTATGTAATGTGTCAATCCCAGAGACTCACTCCAACTTGTCTGTGACATTCTCTGATGAAATCAAAAAGGTTTGATTTTGTGTATAGTTGGAGAGGCAGGCTGTGTGTCCATGAGTGCTCACAACCAATGAGTGCTCACCCAGAAGTACAATTCATATAATGCAGCAATGAGGAATAAGGAATGTGGGTGTTTTGAACCTCGCAGACAGAACAGAGACTCATTTGCCTGATGTCTCATGTTTTACATACCACCGTAGAATAAAAAAAAGGAAAATGAACATCATTTTGGACAAAAATCTTTAAATGCCTTTCAGACAGCCTTGGTGTCCCAATCCCTCCTAACCCTTCTGCTTTTTCTTCACTATTGGCATGTAGGCTTATTTTGCTCATTTGAAAGAATCCTAACTCTCCTCTTCTAAGTCAGTGGGTAACTGATGTCACATATTATCCGAAATTGGAAAAAATCAAATTCGCACTTAGAGGATCTGTGCAAAACGTTTTCAAAACTTGACAGAATCTAATCAGTAACATTTTGGAATAAGCCCTTAAATTGAGGAAGTTGATTCTCTCTCTCCTCTTTTTTATTCTATTTATTTTTATTCATTTATTTATTTACATATTTTTACTGTTACAGTTTTGCTCTGCTGGCTTGGCTCTCTTTCTCATGGGTGGGGGTTGATTTGTTTTGAATATAGTTTTGTTAAACTTAACTTGCTTGTATGGATTGTTGTTTGATTCTAATAAAATGTTAATTAAAAAAAAAAGGAAAAGAGAGACTCTGGTTGTGATTGAACTTGCCGAACCTGTTAACCTTTCGTATGGTGCAGACACTGTCGGGCAGCATAATATTGAGCAGGGCTGCTAGAAGGTCGGGGTACAGTCACTAAATGTGACATGTCCAGTGATTTTCAGTTGTCTAAATGGACATGGCCAACAGCAGTGTGATCAGCAACAGTGTTGCAACAGCCTAAGCGAACACGTTGTGTAAAATATCACTATTAATGAATATTAATTTATTATAAAAGTAGGGCATATTTGGCCATATTATTTTGACTGGGCAGCCTTTATGTGCAGAAAGGAAAATTAAGTCAATTTTAACAGTTGTTTTTAAGAAGACACCAATTAGCCTCTGACTGAGAGTTTAGTTGCAAAAAATGGTGGTCTCATTTTCTGTATTTGGGCAATTGCAATCCTGAAATATGAGTTGGATTGCTCAAAAAATTCAAAGAATTCAGTAAGTTATTTTTCCAAATCCTTTTCTTACAACGTATAGTAACCATTCCAAAGTAACTTTATTTGAAGTCCATTCAATGTAATTCTAGTCAAGGTGATCAGGCCTCTCCCCATTTCCTCACTATAATTAGATATTAATGTTTTTAAGATCAAATGCAGAGATACTAAAATATACTTCTATATTATTATGTTAATAATAAGGGTTTCCTTATTATTTTAAAATTATGCTTTTTTTGCAGACTGTATATCTTCACTAAACACAGCAAGTATGTTCATTTTCATCAAGTATGTACTGTATGTATATGTGTGCTGTCAGTTAGCCTCCATAATTACATTTTCAGCCTACTTGTGTCTTTGTATTTTTTATGAAGTGCACTTCTCTCACTTCGTATCAACATGAGTTACTGTGGAAAGGCACCTACTGGAAATCGGTGGCCTCCGTGTCATTACTCTTGCTTGCACCCTTATAATCAAATTTTGCGTGAGCCATAGATTTTAACCCTTAGAAACATACTGGTAGAGTAGTCTTTCCTCAATTTTAACAACTCTGTGACAAATGCAAGAAGTCTTAAAAATGTTTACTATATTTCTTGCAAATCACAGATTTTATTTATTGTATTAATTTTCCAAATTATCCCCTTTAACTGCCTTACAGTAATTGCTACTAAACAATTCTACAGGTAATCTCCAAATTGCGTAAAAATGGATATGGGCCGTAGTTCAACATTTAACAGTTAATGGATAGATATTGTTTGGTTTCTGCTATGTTAATCAGTTTCAAATTAACTTTGTTTTCCTGTCTTTTTTAAATAAATCTATACATGTACTCTTTATGTTATTCTGTGCCTGCACTCAGTGAGGAGCGCAATACAAAAATAAACTGAATTTAATTCAGTATAGAAATAAAAGCTTTAAAATCATAGACATTAATTGGAAAGCCACTCTTCAAAGATGTTTTTGTCAGCCACAGGCAGATACAGTTCAAACTTGTACACCATTTATAACCCCAGACTCTCTTTATGTTTGGATCCCACCTATGAGAAGTGCCACAGATTGTATTTCTACATGCTTTGTACTTGCCCTACATCACACTTGACTGGACATACTGTATATTGAGTCTAAGCTGTTAAAAGCCTTTGGCATCTCCGTGTACTCTCATTGAATGACCTTTTTGGAGTCATCCTGGGTGAAGTCTCCACCTCCAAAGGCTACTCTAAAGTAACGGCTTTTGTCCGTTTGCTAGCTGCCTGGCTAATCTTGATGCAGTGAGAAATCAAGAAAAATGACACCCTTTATTGGCTAACTGAACCGATTCACAATGTGTAAGCTTTCAAGGCAACTGAGGCCCCTTTCTTGAGACAGGTTGTAATACTAACTTGACTTGACTTCTCACTGCATCCATAATGGCTAACGCAGCACAACACCCTACTGGCTAATGTTGAATAATTGAAAGGCCTGCATACGCCCAAAAATAGTTAAGTGAACTGTCATATTATTTGAAACTGGAAAAAATATACTTGAACAGTCTGTCCAGCTCCTTAGCAGTAAATGACCACCTCAGTGTCCTCAGTTTGTCCTCAGTTTTTTTTTTTTTTAGAATTTCACCTAGTACAGTAAAGGAGGCTGAGAATTGTCCATCTTGAAATGCAAAAAATACAGTGCATCCGGAAAGTATTCACAGCGCATCACTTTTTCCACATTTTGTTATGTTACAGCCTTATTCCAAAATGGATTAAATTCATTTTTTTTCTCAGAATTCTACACACAACACTCCATAATGACAATGTGAAAAAAGTTTACTTGAGGGTTTTGCAAATTTATTAAAATTTAAAAAACTGAGAAATCACATGTACATAAGTATTCACAGCCTTTGCTCAATACTTTGTCGATGCACCTTTGGCAGCAATTACAGTCTCAAGTCTTTTTGAATATGATGCCACAAGCTTGGCACACCTATCCTTGGCCAGTTTCGCCCATTCCTTTTTGCAGCACCTCTCAAGCTCCATCAGGTTGGATGGGAAGCGTCGGTGCACAGCCATTTTAAGATCTCTCCAGAGATGTTCAATCGAATTCAAGTCTGGGCTCTGGCTGGGCCACTCAGGACATTCACAGAGTTGTCCTGAAGCCATTCCTTTGATACATTGGCTGTGTGCTTAGGGTCATTGTCCTGCTGAAAGATGAACCGTCGCCCCAGTCTGAGGTCAAGAGCGCTCTGGAGCAGGTCTTCATCCAGGATGTCTCTGTACATTGCTGCAGTCATCTTTCCCTTTATCCTGACTAGTCTCCCACTTCCTGCCGCTGAAAAACATCCCCACAGCATGATGCTGCCACCACCATGCTTCACTGTAGGGATGGTATTGGCCTGGAGATGAGCAGTGCCTGGTTTCCTCCAAAGGTGACGCCTGGCATTCACACCAGAGAGTTCAATCTTTGTCTCATCAGACCAGAGAATTTTGTTTCTCATGGTCTGAGTGTCCTTCAGGTGCCTTTTGGCAAACTCCAGGTGGGCTGCCATGTGCCTTTTACTAAGGAGTGGCTTCTGTCTGGCCACTCTACCATACAGGCCTGATTGGTGGATTGCTGCAGAGATGGTTGTCCTTCTGGAAGGTTCTCCTCTCTCCACAGAGGACCTCTGGAGCTCTGACAGAGTGACCATCGGGTTCTTGGTCACCTCCCTGACTAAGGCCCTTCTCCCCCAATCACTCAGTTTAGATGGCCAGCCAGCTCTAGGAAGAGTCCTGGTGGTTTCGAACTTCTTCCACTTACGGATGATGGAGGCCACTGTGCTCATTGGGACCTTCAAAGCAGCAGAAATTTTTCTGTAACCTTCCCCAGATTTGTGCCTCGAGACAATCCTGTCTCGGAGGTCTACAGACAATTCCTTTGACTTCATGCTTGGTTTGTGCTCTGACATGAACTGTCAACTGTAGGACCTTCTATAGACAGGTGTGTGCCTTTCCAAATCATGTCCAATCAACTGAATTTACCACAGGTGGACTCCAATTAAGCTGCAGAAACATCTCAAGGATGATCAGGGGAAACAGGATGCACCTGAGCTCAATTTTGAGCTTCTTGGCAAAGGCTGTGAATACTTATGTACATGTGCTTTCTCAATGTTTTTATTTTTATTAAATTTGCAAAAATCTCAAGTAAACTTTTTTTCATTTTGTCAGTATGGGGTGTTGTGTGTAGAATTCTGAGGAAAAAAATGAATTTAATCCATTTTGGAATAAGGCTGTAACATAAAATCACAAAAAGTGATGCACTGTGAATACTTTCCAGATGCACTGTAAATTTGCTTGTCTTGTTGCTGATATAATATTGTAATTTTTTTTTTTTAAGAATTAAAAAAAAAAAGACAGGACAACCTGAAGTAAAGTGTCTTGTCATGAAGAGGAAGGGAATACATCTAAAGCTGGAGCTTAGCTACTAAGAAAATAAAAATTGTTCAGTTGACTGAATAGACATCTCTTTTTTGACATTTTTAATTCTTTTTCTAGACCATTAATTTGTGTCATTGAGAACAGTATAAACATTCCCATTGTAATAATTGTGTTTCATACTACATTCTAAAATTATATAATTTAAATATTATGGCAGTAGTTTTGCACATTAGTCAGTCAGTCAGTCATTGTCCAACACACTATATCCTAACTACAGGGTCACGGGGGTCTGCTGGAGCCGATACCAGCCAACACAGGGTGCAAGGCAGGAACAAACCCCGGGCAGGGTGCTCAGCCCACCGCAGGGTGCACACACACACACACACACACACACACACACACAGTACAATTTAGGATCACCAATGCACCTATCCTGCATGTCTTTGGACTAAGGGAGGAAACTGGAGTACCAAGAGGAAACCCATGCAGACACGGGGAGAACATGCAAACTCTACGCAGGGAAGAGAACCCAGGTCTCCTTACTGCAAGGCAGCAGCGCCACCCCGTGTTGCATATGATTATGTCACAATTTAAGTCACCTTTGCATATTGTGTGGAATTAGTTTTGTTTCACTAGGGACTTTTGAAATAGCAGAGTAGTGTTTTTTTTTATCTTCATGCAAGTAACGTGGTTTTACTGAGGCTCCCTCAGCATTGAGCAGTCCATATCGTATGAATGTGCAAGAGTACTTGAGGAAAATTAAACAGACTTTTGCTGTCTTGCTGAATGACAGTCTTACCTTTTTAATTTTATTAAATGCACTGTACTATATTGAACATTTAGTCCCCAATTCTGTGTAGTGTTAAACACAGTTCTGTTTTTGTACTATTTTTAATCTTAAAGTCTATAGCAGAATATTGAAATGTAATATATGAAAATAGAATATTGAGGGGGGTAACTGGTGGATTCTGCTTTTAGCTACACTGCAGAAAGATGTACCAAAATAATTGATATCCATTATGTTACCATATTACTTGCTATTTGGAATAGCTTAATATTTTGATTAAGAGAACTTGGGGGAAATTTTTGCTTTTGACAGAAACTCAATAAATACATAAATATTATAATAAACAAATACACACAAGGATCACTAAAAAACTAAAAAAACTTGGCTAAAGATAACAGGAGCAGTCCCAGTTAGGTGTTATGCAAACGCATTGTTGTTGGCCACATTTCTTGACACACTTCTGATGAATAATTCACGGGCTGAAAGGCCCTCTGTGTCAGTGAGAGGTTGTGAAGCGTTGTTGATGGCCACAATTGTTATCGTTTTGCCTATTTTTTTTTCTCTGCTCCAGCCTCCAGGCTGACTAGAATATGTTTCTGCAGATTGCAAAATTAATTTGATAAAAATGATCCATGATCCCATTTTTTCACAGCTAGGTTGCTAGTTTTCTGACACCTATTCTGCAGTTGTTTTTGTGAAAGTGTAAGTGAGAGGCTTCACATCCTTAATTTTGAGAAATTTAAAATATGATTTACGTAAGCAATGAAAGTATGTTGACTTTTTAATGTAACACAACATCTAATAAGAAATTTATGCTTTGAGTGATGTATTGTGTTTTTTAGGTCAATATCCAAAAGTCAAAACATCACAAGTAAATCAAACCTTGTTTGTGGTGTAGATGTTAAACAAGTTATTTAATTACAATGAATTAGCAATTTTACAAGCCATATCTCATCGAGAGAGGGCCAGATAAGAGGTGTGTGCGCAGGATAGGTTTAAAAGTTGTGGCCTTTTAATTTTTTAGATGTCCCATTACTACTAGCCATTTTTCACTTACCTTTTCTGCTTTTTAAAAAGACAACACTATTGTCAGGCTGTTTACAGTTGTTTGCATATGTATAATTTACATTTGGAGCACAGAAAGTTATTTGATTTGCTCAGGGTCACACAGTGAGTCGGCGGCAGGCTTCTGGTTACCATTTGAATGCTCTAACCACAGCACCATATTGCTAGTCCAGTACTGTGTTTGAACTTGAGGTCAGCATTGCATTGACTTGTTAAATATAAAACAAAATGTTTAATTTGAATTACTGTACAATAATTTAGGGCATCTGTTCTAATTATTTTGAAGTATTTGTCAGTTTCTATAAAGTATCATTAATAACTTACAGATAAATTATAAGATGATGATAAGAATTGCAGGATTAGGCCTACAATGATGGTTGTAGTATTTCAGCTGATGAAAATCTGAAAAAAGCTTCATGTTACTGTACTGTTTCTGCATGATACAGATGCACGACAGAGAGAACTGCTTAGTTTTCTGCACTCCTGATAACAATTAGTGAGTAGCAAATTAATGAAAAATTAAGGATGAATGTTTTGCATTTACCTTGCATTTGATTGCATAAACACATTTTGTATTGGAAAAATGCGCCCTCTGTCCCACAATATCCTTTGAAAAAATTGTCATGGCTAAGGCTGTGGTTATTCCATATTGCCTTCTGTAAATATAAAACAAATGCTTTCAAATACACATTTGGCTAGTGCAGTCATGTCTTGCATGAGAGATACATTCTTAGGCCCCATGTGAAGTATAATGTTCATAGATAGCTCCTTAACGCTTGTTCCTAATGTGGATTTGCCATTTCTCAGTAATACAGTGTGGCAGGCCTATACCTATACAGTGTATATCAGTACCGTAGAGTACAGTGTTACAGATACTTGAGGGTCACTCAGGTTCCTCACACAAGGCAGCATTTGAGGCAGACCCAGCACTTTGGTCAGTCTCTCTTGTTTTAAATGTGCTAAATAAATAAATAATAATCATGATAATCTTACCAAGTGAACTCTAATTTGTGGGAAACAATGCTACTGTAAGTGAATAAGACAGGGCAAGAGTATAAAGGCACACCTCTCGCTTCTTCTCGTATTGTGCTGGATGAGAGGAGTGTTTGTTTTCTTGCATTTTGCTGTGCCACCTTGAGGACTGACGAGCGTGAGAAAGTGAGAATATATGAAGTGTGCATCTTGACTTTTTCTGGTGCCCTCATGTCCAGTGTTGACTGTAAAAGAGCAACAGCCTCTCAAGCAATAGTGAACATGGGATGGTTAGAGTACTGGAGGCATAGGTTTTGTTCATTTTTGCTCCAAAGTGAGTGGGAGTACTAGAGGCCCATATTTCATAAAAAGGCGGTGCCAGTTTTAATTTCTGAATATTTTTTATTTATGTATTTTTTTTTTCCATCAGAAATTTGTTTAGAGTTGAATTTGCTAAAATTTAGGTTCTACTGTAGTTGTAATCTCATGCATTTGAGGGCAAGGTAATAGTAAAACATTTTAGATGTCTGTCGACTTACACACTAGCTGTGTTTACTGTGGAATCGCCAGTGGACATTCCCGGTTGGCATCTCCCCAGCTATTGACAATTTGAAGAGTGTGGCTGCATTTCGAGTTGTAATTCTTAGTAGTCAGAAGTGAAACAACACAAATGCAATGGCTGTCAAGATGTTTACAGCATTTTATTCTTTGTAAAAATGGCATTACCTTGAGGATTAATACAGTGTACCAAATACCAGTATTCCATTTCTTCCTACAAATTGAAACATGATCCAGAGCAAAAGAAATACTAGCAAATGCCCAGTCGGATTTTGTCTGTGGGCAGAGTTTTGTTTGTAATTGATCTTTTTATGTTGATGCCAGACATCAATAAGCATCTTCAAATAAAAATTGCATTATTGCATCAGCCGTTTTCAGACTTGCACCGCTCATTCCATCATTTGTCTGACTGGAGTGAGGCTGGTACATCCCCACACCATCTGCAACATGGTCAGCTGTCTTTATTTGGTTTTGATTTCTGTAATGTAACACAAAGATCCTACCCTTGTGATGCCACACAGTCAAGAGTCAGTGGTGCATGAATGTAAATTACCAGCTGGCTGCGGTTATTCATAGTCATTACTGACTGAAGGCGCCCTTGTGAAATTCTCCCTACTAGTTACATTTTTCAGTCAACCGTCTGTTAACCTGAGGCTTTCCTCATCATTATAGCATTCATGTGACTTTCATCCTGTTCAGTTAAATCTGTGAATACGGCTTAACCATAGATAAACAGGTGCCAGGGCATAATGGGATTCTGTAAGGGACAGGGCATCCTAAGACGACACCAATTGCTGTTTTAGAATTTCTGAACAGATGTACTGTTTGTTGGCAGGTATGGTGGCACTGTGGTTAGCACTATAGCCTCACAGCTACTTCAAACTGCGTTCAAGAGTTGAACCTGCACATAGTTGCTTTGAAGGGACAATGTTAACCTCCATTTTAGTGTGTTGTCCACATTTTGCAGGCCAAAAGGAACTGTAATTAAGAATTTCACTGTACTCTGTACAAATAAGAGTACTAACATGTCAAGTCAAGTTGGGAAGCATGCACTGGTACAGTGTGTTGCCGTACCCACTACACAGTGAAACAACTCGGGATCCCAGTTTGCAATCCCCCAGGCAGACGCACGTTCCAGTCCCACCCTCCAAAAAATGACCCTCTATCTGCCACAGCCAGGTGTTATGCTCTCCCAATCCATCTACTGACTTCATAGGAAGAGTCACCAGAGACATGAATGTCACTGCCAATGTAAGTAAACCTCTCCACAAGGTTGACACTCTCTCTGGAAACAGACACACTGCTGATGGCTGTGCATAAGAGGTCATTAAAGGCCTGGATCTTGGTTTTTATCCAGGACACTCGCAAGCCCAGACACTCAGACTCCTCACTCAGTCTCTTGAGAGCCCCGATCAGAGCATCCATTGACTCCATGAAGATCACAGCATCGTCAGCAAAGTCAAGATCCGTGAATCTTTCTTCACCAACAGATGCCCCACAGCTGCTGGACCACACAACCTTGCCCAACTCCCAGTCCATACAAGCATTGAACAGAGTAGGAGCAAGAACACACCCCTGACGAACCCCAGAATCAACTGGGAAAAACACAGAGGTCCTGCCTCCACTCTGCACAGCACCAGTGTACAGGCCAGCCATGATATCCAGCAACCTTGAGGGGATCCCGCGAACCCTCAGGATGTCCCACAGGGCAGCTCGATCCACTGGCCCTGTGAAAAAAGAAAAACGTTTAAATAATAACAGGGTTACCACAGAAAAGCAGCATAGTGACATTTAGAGTGTTATATGCAGTAAGATGAACATTCTGTCCTATTGATTGTACCGGATAGCACCCTGCTGTCTTTTAGTGCCACAAGTTCAAGCCAGTGCTTTTCAAAAATATTTGAAGGTTAGAAGGCGGCACCTGTACTTAAACTTAAAAAAAAGATACTTTGTTAATACCTGTACATTTATTTATGAGAATTGCAAAAGCAAGAGGCAGTGGAAGCAGCAAGCTTAGCTATCTTCAGCGTTAATGACAGAGAGCAGAAAACGTACAAGAAGTTAAAAGAGAAGCTGTGATGAATGCCTTGAATGGGGTCTGTCCTTTGCAGGCCTTTAGCCCCTCATATGATGCATTGGTTGATGATACATAGAGTGTAGTAAGTTACTGTAGATGATACAACGTGTTTGACGTTGGCACCGCTACATCTTCTCATACAACTGTCTCTTACCCTAATGGTAGTGTTCCTCACCAGATTATCATGTAAAATCTGCTTAATGGGTCATTAATTGTTTGTGTTATAGCCTGTCTTGGGTTTAAAAAGCTGCTGCTCTTACATTTGAATAAGACTTATATTTAGTGAAGATTTGATAATAAGTGTGAAACCTTTATTTAGTGTTTTATCAACCAGTAATTATCTATTGAGTACACGATATATGTATAATACCCCTTGAAATCTTGATATTTGGTTTTACTTTCAGAATCACTTAATGTCCTCTCCTTTGAAATGATTATAATGATTTAGGCTTTTGTAACACAAGAAATTAACAGTGAATTTTTTGTCCTTGCTAATTGGCGAAAAAAGTAAAGTTGTACAAAGTGAGCTAATATTAATGAAAGTGTTTAGAGCCTACAAGCCCCATTTTAAATTACTTCTGAAATGATTTATAGTGTCTTAGTGTACGGTAGCTGTGTTTGAAAGTACTGCCCTATAACAAGTCTGTCCTTGTGGTTTGTGCCTTTCAGGTAGCTGTATCCAGTGGGGTGGCAGGTGTATCCAGGGGCTATAATGAAGTTATCAGGTCCCTTGGAGAGCCAGAAACTGTCTTTCCTTTTGGAAACGGCAGTTTCTAGGGAAGCTCAAATGTGGAAAGTGTACGTGCCCAAAAATCCAACGAGTCAGGTAAGTGTCACCCTAAAAACATTTTCAAATAAATGTATTTCCACATTTTTTATGTAGAATAAACCCCACAGACATTTATCTCACAAGTTAAATGTGTTCTTGGAGTGTGTTCATGTCAATGGTATAAATAACAATAAGCTACAGAATTCTCATGTTGTGGTACTACAAAAGCATTCGGGACAAATGCGTGCCAAAAAAATGCATGCAGGAAAAATGTGTGCAGTGACAAGTGAGGGCAGCTAGTAACACACGTGCCATGGAGTTAAGTTTTTTTTTTTTTGTTTTAACTGGAAATATATTTTCTTAATGATATAAACTAAATGTATATTTAGCATTAGAAAACATATACTGTGCAGAGAAACACTAGAAACACATCACACAAATGAAGATGGACAACAAACCCATGTAATTAAGGGTATAATACTGTGTAGTCCTTCACAACAAGCATCTATACCCACCTTACTAAAAGGTTCAGTGTCTGTCTTTGTGCCCATCCAGTTTCTGTATCTTTGTCATTCCAACACATGGCACATCACAAACATTAACGCTGGTTTTATGAATCCTGTACCAAATGGCATGTAACAGAGACATATGTTTTGCATGGTGCATTGCAAACCTTAACACTGAGATCTGCGTTGATTATTTAGATTTTAACCTGTCTCAGGTGGGCAGCACAGCTAGTGTCAGTATAAACTGTTACAGTTCGTGATTAGGCTGTGCATATCTTAATTTGGACATAGGGGAGTGTGTTATGGTCCTCCCTGCGTGGAGTTTGCATGTTCTCCCCGTGTCTGCGTGGGTTTCCTCTGGGTGTTTGGTTTCCTCCCACAGTCCAAAGACATGCAGGTTCGGTGCATTGGCAATCCTAAATTGTCCCTAGTGTGTGCTTGGTGTGTGTGTCCTGTGGTAGGCTGGCGCCCTGCCCGGGATTTGTTCCCTGCCTTGCGCCCTGTGTTGCCTGGGATTGGCTCCAGCAGACCCCCGTGACCCTGTAGTTAGGATGTAGCAGGTTGAATAATGGATGGATGGTGAGTGTTATGGCCAAAAAATCTGTCTAATGTATTACTTTCCGGCTGAAATATGTTTTTTTTTTAAACGAACAGTACATATATTCGTGAATCAACATGTATGGGAATGCTCTGCTAATCAAAAGGAATTCCATGGCAGTTGTTTTTTTTTTTTTCCCTCTTCCTGATTCAAATTGCACAGCACTCTCTGTAATATCCGTAAAGGGGTGGACTCGCTTATTACACACATTTCATGTACACGTCCAATCTACAAACACACTTTATTGTGTTTCCCTGACAATATCTGCACCTGCCATGGTCTTTGGCCATTGTAGCCCATTCAAGATAAATTACATGGTATGAAGATACATTCTTCATACCAGTCTTCAATTCAGATATAATTTCCCTGGTCTGATTCTTTGTATTTTTTTAATGTATGAGCCTAGTGTTTGATATATTTTGACTTGTTTTATTAACTTTTTTGTTTGTCTGTTTACTTTGTGTTTTTGAAGGATACAGATATTTCTCCAGTTCAGCGTGATGAGGTTGTTCGATGGATGTGTTCTCTTACCAGCAAATTCCATCTTTATCCAGAGACGCTTGCACTTGCCATCAGTATTTTGGATAGGTTTTTAGCCGTAGTAAAGGTAATGCAGCTTTTTATTTTATGTTTTAGATTCTTTAAATTAAGAATTTACCATAATTGTTATACTAATAAAGTCAAATGATACAAGTTATAAGAAGAAAAGCAAGTGCTGTAAGAGCAACATAATATTTTAGTGGCAGTATATCAGGGCAGTATGGGTGCATTGGTTAGGACTGGCACTTCATGGCTCCATGACCCTTGGATTTGAATCCAGGGTCCAGGTCCTATTCTGTGGAGTCTGCAAGCATTCTCTTGTGTTTGTGTGGGTTTTCCTGAAATGTCTTTTTTCTTCCTCAGTCCTAAGTTGTGCATATTAGGTTTATTGGTAACTCTTCATGGGCCCAGTCGGATTGAATGTGTGTGTATATATGTAAGTGTGTCTTTTCATGAACTGGTACTCCATTGTTTAAGGTTGGTTCTCTCCTTGTACCCAATGCTGTTAGCACAGGCATCGGCTCTTTGCAACATGGAACTGGATAAACAGACTACAAGTAGAAATTAGAAAGATAAGATAATGAATCAATGGAAAATTGTTTTTGTTTAATGGTAATTTTTTTAAATTAGTATTTGATGTTCATAGTTTGATGCCAGCAAATATTTTGTTGTACATATAGTTGTGTTCACAACATGCTTTATTACAGAAAAATTGTTTGACAATTCCAAATGTTGTACAGCTCAACATTAGCACTCAGCAGTTATTTCTTTGTTTACTTATGAATATGTTAAATTTTAGATTTATTCTCAGATCTTCATGCTATAGTAATGCATATATGAAATGGCCAGCAATGCTATATTAATTTTTTGCTTTTCTCTTTAGGCCCGTCCAAAGTACCTTCGCTGCATTGCTATTAGCTGTTTCTTCCTCGGTGCTAAGACTAATGAGGAGGATGAGGTGAGTACACAGAAAACAAAATAATATCATTCGGTTCTGTTGAATTTTACTTCACTGTGTTAAAACTAAAGAGGCTGTAAATTTTGTTTATAGCATAAATGTATTCCATTAATTGATCATTTATTAGTGTTTTATACATTATTGTGCTTCAATTACTATATGCTGCATTTTAGCTGTCTATATGCTTAACAGCGCTAACTGAATTACCTATTTGAAAAGGTGAGTAATGTGGCAAAGGAATATTTAAATAAAGAAACCAGTACACCTGGGCAGATTAGCCTGCTTATAGTTCTGGTTCACTGTGAGGTGTGCTGCCTTGCATATTGAAGGAGAGTGTCTTGGGTGAAATGTAAACCTTACATTGTCCTCAGCAGAAAGTCTATATGTTTACTTTGATTGTAATCACTGTAAGTGTAGAAGATTTATTCTCATAAAGGAATTGTGATGCCAAACACACTGACAAGACTGTTTGAAAGCCTTAGTGTATGCAAAGCTTTTAAAAAGTTGCCAATAGCCTGTGTACATACAGTATACATTTTAAATCTCATACTGTGTCAGTCTCTGCTGTCTTTCTTAAACAATGAGAGCTGAAAGAAAATAGGATGAATTAGGCGCAATCATTTCAACCTGGAGAGGTGGAATTAATGATCAGTAGGGAATAATGGGGTTGATTCCCAGTTTACCCAGTGTAGCGGAATGTGTTTATGACTTTGATGGCCTTATTGTAATAAAGTTAGATATATGTTTACAGAAAATTCATGCATCTGGCAGTAGTGGTGAAATGTCCTGGGGAAATTTGTGTAAAAGAAGCTTTGGTTCTGATGAACAGAGTTGGACAACAAACAGTTACAGTAGATTTCTGTTCATTTGATGAGCACTGCTGCAACTGGTGTGAATGTCTCTGACCAAACAATCAGAAAGAGACTTCATGAGGGCGGCCTGAGGACCCGATATCCTCTAGAGGGCCCTGTACTCACTTCCCGGCACTGTGGAGCTCCATTGGCATTTGCCATAGAATACCAGAATTGGCAGGTCCACCGCTGGTGCCCTGTGCTTTTCACAGATGAGACCAGGTACACCCTGAGCACATGTGACAGACATGAAAGGGTCTGGAGAAGCCATGGAGAACGTTATGCTGCCTGGTGGTGGGTCAGTGATGGTCTGGAGAGGCATATCCATGGAGGGGTGCACAGACCTCTACAGGCTAGACAATGGCACCTTGACTGCCATTACGTATAGGGATGAAGTCCTTGGGCTCATTGTCAGACCCTGTGCTGGTGCAGTTGGTTCTGGGTTCCTCCTGGTGCACAACAATGCCCGGCCTCATGTGGCAAGAATATGCAGGCAGTTCCTGGAGGATGAAGGAATTGATACCATTGACTAGCCCCCATGCTCGCCTGACCTAAATCCAATAGAACATCTCTGGGACATTATGTTACAGTCCATCTGATGCTGCCCGGTTGCACCTCACACTGTCCAGGAGCTCCGTGATGCCCTGGTCCAGATCTGGGAGGAGATCCCCCAGAACACCATCCGTCAGTCTCATTAGGAGTAGGCCCCGACGTTGATCAGGCAAGCATGCAAGCATTTTGGGTGCTATACAAACTACTGAGTATGATTTTGAATTGCTGTACAGCAAAATGGACTAGCCTGCCGTATCATTTTTTCACTTTGATTTTCGGGGTGTCTTTTGAATTCAGCCCTCTGTAGGTTGATAATTTTCATTTCCATTAATGATATGGCGTCCTTTTGTTCCTAACACATTACCCAGTCCATATCAGTATAGACATCCAGCAGGATTTTTTTTTCCCATTGAGATCTGAAGTGTTTTCAAAGTATTCCTTTAATTTTTTTTGAGCAGGTTATTAAGTAAATGTACCTCTTTATAAAGTGTAACTCTTTATAAAGACTCTAGTTGTTTCATTTTATATAAAATTAGTCTAATTTTGATTTCAGTTACCACACTGGAGAGAATATGTGATTTGTGAATAACTAAAACAAAAAATATTGATCAGAGAGAGTTTATATTGTTGCCAGTGAAACAGAATGATACATAAAGGTAAAAGACTCTATAAAGTTTACCAGTACAATAAAATTTTCACATTTATCATCATGTATATCAGAATAAGGAGAGGTGGAGTAGAAATCAAATTAAGAAAATGTGCAGTCCAGTGTGATTCACACCTTGGTAATTTGCAAGAAGACAATCCGAACCATCCATAAAAGTAATTGTGAACTGAGGCATTAATACTACATATACAGTGGTGTGAAAAACTATTTGCCTCCTTCCTGATTTCTTATTCTTTTGCATGTTTGTCACACAAAATGTTTCTGATCATCAAACACATTTAACCATTAGTCAAATATAACACAAGTAAACACAAAATGCAGTTTTTAAATAATTTTAAAATTATTTAGGGAGAAAAAAAAATCCAAACCTACATGGCCCTGTGTGAAAAAGTAATTGCCCCCTGAACCTAATAACTGGTTGGGCCACCCTTAGCAGCAATAACTGCAATCAAGCGTTTGCGATAACTTGCAATGACTCTTTTACAGCGCTCTGGAGGAATTTTGGCCCACTCATCTTTGCAGAATTGTTGTAATTCAGCTTTATTTGAGGGTTTTCTAGCATGCACCGCCTTTTTAAGGTCATGCCATAGCATCTCAATTGGATTCAGGTCAGGACTTTGACTAGGCCACTCCAAAGTCTTCATTTTGTTTTTCTTCAGCCATTCAGAGGTGGATTTGCTGGTGTGTTTTGGGTCATTGTCCTGTTGCAGCACCCAAGATCGCTTCAGCTTGAGTTGACGAACAGATGGCGGACATTCTCCTTCAGGATTTTTGGTAGACAGTAGAATTCATGGTTCCATCTATCACAGCAAGCCTTCCAGGTCCTGAAGCAGCAAAACAACCCCAGACCATCACACTACCACCACCATATTTTACTGTTGGTATGATGTTCTTTTTCTGAAATGCTGTGTTCCTTTTACGCCAGATGTAACGGACATTTGCCTTCCAAAAGTTCAACTTTTGTCTCATCAGTCCACAAGGTATTTTCCCAAAAGTCTTGGCAATCATTGAGATGTTTCTTAGCAAAATTGAGACGAGCCCTAATGTTCTTTTTGCTTAACAGTGGTTTGCATCTTGGAAATCTGTCATGCAGGCTGTTTTTGCCCAGTCTCTTTCTTATGGTGGAGTCGTGAACACTGACCTTAATTGAGGCAAGTGAGGCCTGCAGTTCTTTAGACGTTGTCCTGGGGTCTTTTGTGACCTCTCGGATGAGTCGTCTCTGCGCTCTTGGGGTAATTTTGGTCGGCCGCCACTCCTGGGAAGGTTCACCACTGTTCCATGTTTTTGCCATTTGTGGATAATGGCTCTCACTGTGGTTTGCTGGAGTCCCAAAGCTTTAGAAATGGCTTTATAACCTTTACCAGACTGATAGATCTCAATTACTTCTGTTCTCATTTGTTCCTGAATTTCTTTGGATCTTGGCATGATGTCTAGCTTTTTTTGGTCTACTTCTCTGTGTCAGGCAGCTCCTATTTAAGTGATTTCTTGATTGAAACAGGTGTGGCAGTAATCAGGCCTGGGGGTGGCTACGGAAATTGAACTCAGGTGTGATAAACCACAGTTAGGTTATTTTTTAACAAGGGGGCAATTACTTTTTCACACAGGGCCATGTAGGTTTGGATTTTTTTTTCTCTCTAAATAATAAAAACCATCATTTAAAAACTGCATTTTGTGTTTACTTGTGTTATATTTGACTAATGGTTAAATGTGTTTGATGATCAGAAACATTTTGTGTGACAAACATGGAAAAGAATGAGAAATCAGGAAGGGGGCAAATAGTTTTTCACACCACTGTATGGTATATAGAGGAATAGCTGATTAAAATGCTAAATAGAATGTGATAATTTTTAACTCTTTTGAAACCCTCCCCAATGGGGCAACACGCCGAAACGCGATTGACATTTCTTTCGTGGGCTGCTTGTCCATTGCTGAGGTAACTGCAGGTTCACAGTGCCTCGTAGGCTCGCACCACCACAGAGACAATGGCAGGCTCACCGCCTCTTCGTGCAACACGTTTGTCACCCGCTGGGTGATACAGGAAACATTATAACTTGGCCAGTGACCTGGCCCTGGCCCTGCCCTGCACGTTTGCTGTGTATGTGTGTAGTAGAGTGGTAGCTCCTGCTGCAGTAAATAACCTTGCTGTTCCTGTTTCAAGTTGAATAAAGCTGATTTTTCCTGAAATCCTTAGACCCTGCCTCGTCTTTTTTGTCCAAGGCAGATTTTCAAGCATGATATGAAGTTAGTGTTAACTGAACTTCCTAGACAGGCCCAGGGAGAGAGTCAGGCAGGTAAACACAAGGCAGGCAATTATGACAGGTAGCCAAAGTGTTAGAGTTAACAGCTTTTCAAATGAGTAGCAGAGATTTCCTGTCATAACTATAGCCAGTGTAGTTGATCCATCTGAGGTGCATTTGTCATTTATACTGTTTTCCAAAATTTCAGTAGTCAAATTAAGATGTGGCAAAGGTTTGACAGAGTAGAGAAAGTTCAGTAGCAGTGCTTCATAGGTGATACCAAGGCACACTGTCTGGTTTTCAGTGCTGTCAGATTTGATTGGTTGAATTCTTCTGGTGTGGATCCAGTTTTGCAAGTTTCAGTGTAATATTTTCTGTTTAACGTATTAACATGCATTAACTTTGTCTCATTCAACTGAAAGCACATATCAGCTTACCTGATATACTCTTTTTCAGTTTCGTTCTCAGTTCCTGAAATCTTATGGACAAATCCCTGGAAAAAAGTCCAAGTTCCAAAGGATTTATCCATGTAGTAACCATTTTATTAATAAACAACAAAATATTGTCTATAATCTGTAATTCAGTAGACAGGTGAGAAGCTAGAAGAATAGAGTAAGAAGTTGGGAGAGCATGAAGATAAGTCAGATTTGGAAGAAGCAATTCCATGTAAATGGAGAAGCATGGTGTATTAAAAGCACACTGAATGAAGTTTCATAGTAAGAGTTAGGCTTTTTACCGGGGCAACTAAGACTCTAGAGCTGCTTTAGCCCTCATGTATTACCACAAAGGAGTACTTTAATGCTGGCAGCAAGCCACTGAATATAAGGGTAGGTGGTGAGAAGGGCAATTTCTCATAGCAAGTAAGAGATCAAGTGATCTGCATGTGCATTACTGTATTTGACCAAAAATGTCAAACCTATGTAGCTTCTCATTATACTCTGGATGCCTGTGGTTACTTGGATGTAGCCTAGTTTGTGGCTTAGTAGTTAAATCAATGAATTTTGTCAGAGTGACCATACAATGGGACTTGTAACCAGGAGACAAAAGGAAATGGCTGTATGAGGTGACAAAACATGCTGCACAGGGGAGGTTCTTGGAGAAGTGGATTATGGTAGCACAAGTATGGTGGAAGTGAGATGTCCTACAAAGATCAGTTGAAATGAGAAAATTGTTAGGTGGGATATGGAAGTGTTACCAGGGACAAGAGAACAATCCAGTTTGTACTGTAGATAACAACTTCAGTAAGAGAGTGAACCAATCAAATCAAGCTAAGCAAGATCAGGCCTGGGCACTTTACAAGGATGTTTGATAAAGAAAGAAATTAAAAAAACTCGGATGCAAAGGATGAATTGCAGTATGGAGGATAGGAGATGCTGCAGTAATCTGTGATTCTTGGAATGCTGGGAGTTATGTTTGCCTAATTCAGATTCAGTTGAATGTCTTTAAAGAAGATTTAGGACTCTGCCAAGGACCTATCTTGCCTGCTTCACTAGTCTTCATTGCCAAGAACAGGGCAGCAAGGTATAGCTGAGGTTTGGACAGCATGAACATGGAGGACCTGAGATTTTGAGTTTCTGTTAGTTAAATGTTGTTGGAATAATTTGAAGAAAGGCTGACATGGTCCGATGAGAATCATCATACTTTTCTTGTGAGTTCATGGTCTATTTCTAGCCAAAAGCAACATAGGACATTTAACTATGCTATGCATTTATAAAGGCATTTACTTTCAGTTTGCCTTTCTCAGAATGTATAAACACACACCTAAAATGTGTAGCAATTCATGCCCTAAAATGCGATTCTAAGGCTGCTACCTTTATTCTGCTTATCACTTATCAAAGCAACATTTCACAAAGTATTAAATTTACCTTCACTTACATTATCAGCATCTTTATACTGGGAAGAAAATTAAATTACTTCCCTTAGGAGAAGCTTTTAGGTTGTTAAGTTTTGAACGTGCCCTTGTAAAAGTGTATTCAAGCTTTAAATTGTTGAGCACTTAACGGCGCTTAACATATTTTGTATGTTGGACACTCGGGTCTTAACTTTGCTTGGCCTGAAAGTAGCCTGTATCTCTGCTGTCTGTTAATAACACGAGGGAAGAATACAAATAATTAGTGTTAATAAAGAACATTCTTAAATAGACTGTAATGTAGAACTAAACAAGGACAGCAGTCTAATTAAAAAAAAAAAAAAAATGTATGTACAGTTTGGAGTGTTGAATGTGTGAAGCAAAAGTTAATGAAGACGTTTGAAGACACGAGCTCTGTGGAAAATAAGCAACGTGTTAGGAAGCAACCTCTTCAGACTCTGCAGCGCATTAGCGTAATTCTAGGGAACAGAACAAATGAGGTCAGTCAGTCATTGTCCAACCCGCTATACACACTAAGGACAATTTAGGATCGCCAATTCACTTAACCTGCATGTATTTGCACTGTGGCAGGAAACCCATACAGACACGGGGAGAACATGCAAACTCCACACAGGGAGGACCCGGGAAGCGAACCCAGGTCTCCTTACTACGAGGCAGAGGTTAATTTGCCAGTTCCGTGTTTGTCTTATGTGAGTGTGAGTGTAGTTTTATATGTGAATGGGTCCTGTGATGGGCTGAAGCCCCTGTCCTGGGTTATGTTCAGCCATGCTCCCGTTCCCCGATTGAGAATGTCATGTGATGTTATGCTATAATCTTTATGACACTCTGGTGCTTCAAGGAGATCTCTTCCTCAAGTACTTTCCTTGTCCGAGGTATCCTAGTCTGGAAGGAGAGTAATTTGAGTGAATCTTTTATATGTGACTGATTCGTGGTCAACAATCCTAGCCGCCTTCCAAGAAATTATGTCCTGTTTATTTTATTTATATCAGTGTTTTACTCCAGCTCTTTTAGTTCCCTTCCCTCTCTTCTTTAAAGTCCGGTACAGTATATGCTTACAGGACCACTATTATAATTTGGTAACAAACCACACATACAGGCTACAATAAATGCCAAAGCTGTATTTAAGATTGCTGGTCTGTGTTTCCATCAATGTACAATCAATTTACAATTTGAATTTACTAAATTCTTGCCTGAAGCGTTCTCGGTGTTATACTATGAATGTAAAGATGCATCATAAGAGCGTGGGCACCGTTGTAAGTTTCAAACTAGTAATACTAATTTCGGTTTTTTTTTTTTTTTCTTTTCTTATTCTGTGTGCTACAATATTGTATACATTTTTCATGTTGGGTTGGCCAGTTTAAAGTGTTTTTGGAGCCTTTTTAGTTTATTTAAAGACTTGTTTTATTGCTTTCAGCGTTTGTCATCTGGCATAGCTGTTTTAATTGGTACTTGTTGCCATCCTTAAGCTGTTGTTTCTTGTCATTTCTCGCAGTTTTTCTCTTAGTCGTATGCCACTGTCTCACTGAAGGCCTTCACTAAGTCGTGCTTCCTCTTTTGCTCCACATACTGTAGTTAAACCCCTGGGCCTGTTTTTGCCACGCCAGGTTTTATTGTCACCACACTCAACTTTTCATGTGTACTCTTTCTTCCTCTGCGTCCTCATCTTATTCATTTCCAGTCTTGCTTTATAATCCACCTTCATTGACTAAATCTGCCTCCCATATGCAAAAACGTACTGTAACCATTTACCCACATCTTAGGTTCTTAAGGCTGGCATTGCTACATCTCATGGTAGCCTACTCGGAATTTACAAATTCATCGTAGAGCGTCCTTCCCTCTTCTTTACAATCAATCAATCCCTTTCTTGTTTCTTTTCTGTTCCTTCAACTCTGACTTGCATAGTTCTTGTTTTGTGATGATTTGTTTAAATATTTTACATTTTTTAAAGCAGTTAATGCCACAAACATCATTTTGACCTGGCTTTGACTTTATAACTCCTCCCTGCAGATTCCTTTTGCTCTTTGACTTGCTTCTTTAGAATTTTGTTTGCTTGTTGCCTTCGGTTTCAGCTTTTCAACATTCATTACGCTACATTTTATACAGAATTTCCATTTCTAACTTCTGAAGTCTCTTTCATTGTTACTACCAGTGTACCAGCATATTTATTTCTGACGTGTTTATCCTCCAGATCTTTATCCTTCATATGTACACTACCAGTCAAAGGTTTTAGAACACCTCATTCTTTTCACTTTTTATGGAAATGCACACAGTTTAATGTCTGAAGGTTTCATGAAATCAAGGCATAGAACAAATAAACAAGGGCATATAACAAATAAGGAGTCATTAAGTGTACAAAGTTTGTTTTTAAATTTTTGATTCATCAAAGTAGCCACCATTTGCTGATATAACAGCCAGACTATGGTATCCCTTTTGATTCACAGTGCCAGTCACCAACTCTGCCTCTAGCAGAAGAACACCAGACCATCACACTTCCTCCTCCATGTTTGACAGCTGGTGTCCCACACTGAGGATCCATCCTTTCACCAACTCAATGGCGCACAGACACCCTGTGTATTGAACCAAAGAGTTCAAATTTTGATTCATTGGTCCTTAAGACTTTCTTCAGTCTGCAGTAGTCCACAGCTGGTATTTCAAGGCCCTGTTTTGTGCTTTTTAAGGAATGGCTTTCTTTCTGCAACTCACTCTGTCAAACCTGCAGCACAAAGTCTCCTCTTCATAGTACAAACAGAGACTTACTTTTTACAACCACCGTTAAGCTCTGTTTGAAGCTGTTATGCCATGAGGCACCCATCATGGATGCTGGAGACTCCCAGGACCTTGTCTTGTGATTGGGTTGTGACTTTGGGTCAGCTAGATCTCTTTCTATTTGAGTTTCTGCCAGTTCGGAATGTGTAGGACACCATACGGACACTTCTATTTTTATTTTTTTTGCAATTTCTCTAAATGGAAGGCCTACACTTCAAATGCTAATAATGTTCTGTGTCATTTCATTTGTGAATTGTCCTTTCCTTGCCATTATCACTGGAATATTGTCCAAGTAGTACTTCAGAGGGTGTAGCAACACATTCAGTTCCCACTCTGCTTTAGGACAGACAGGGGGGTTTAAGTAATCAGTGGGACTTGGGACACCTGTGCAAATTGTTTTCTTCACCTTCCAAGACTTAATTTACTTTTTACTGCTGCAGAACATCTGTAGGTTGTAACCTATTAGTTGTTCCCTGAAGATGTCCCATTTGTAATACTGTATTCTGAAATTTCCTTTTTATCAGTTTTTGCTAACCTAAACTTTAAATTTAAACCTCTGGCAGTTTACCGCTTACTTTTTTTTTTTTTTTACCATTTTAGGTCATTCATTGCATTTAAACTGATTACATTTGAAGAAAAACTGGAAAAACTGATTTGTTCTAAAACGTCCGACTGGTAGTGTATATCCTCATAGTTTTTGTCTTTCTTCTGAATGGTATACTGCAAGTTGATATTGTGACACATACTCTTTTCTAATGAGTACTGTCACATTTTTTTTTTTTTTTTTTACCATATCCGTTAAAATCATGTATTACTAACTACGTTTGCTTTGCTCCCTGCTCGCTTTGTTAACCAACGCCCCCCTCCGGCCTGCCCTACGCGCCAGCCACATCACGTCTCTGCCACTTGCATAAGTGGATTTCACTTTCACCAAACAACAAATCTGCAAGAATTAAAAGATACGCCTCTTAATTGAGAAGAAACACTACTTTTCCCTGATGGCAACACGAATTAGACGATCTGCAAGTCTCCGACTTAAAGTTTAAATCCAAACAATATCTTCGATCTCTTCTCGCTGTTCCGTTATTTCACTGAGTAATAATTTCCATTTGTTTGCGCTAATCCGATCTTTACTCTCATTTTTTTTGAGACTTTCAAATTTTAATACTTTCATTATCTCTAACCTGCTCGCCATGTGTATCTCGCCAACGTTTTGAATTCTTTACGACGTTCTACTTTGTCATCTACTCTTTGTCTTTTAATTTCTGGCGCCAGGTATGGTTAAATCTCTTGGCACAAAGTCTCGTCTCACGGGACGTGAAAGTATCTCTCTGAAAAAGTCTTGTCTCGTCCCAGGATATTTTTATTATAATAGATTTCTTACGTTCTTCTTAATATAATAGAGAGATTTCTTACGTTCTTCTTAAACAGAATGTTTCAAGTAACACAACACAAAATGCAAGAATTATCTCACTCTCGAGATTTTTTAATAGGGAAGCTCAAGCAGTAATTCATTTCATTGGCCACTTTCTTCCTTCAAATCACCCCAGACATTAACAAAAAAACATAAAGATGGTGTCGCACTACACAGCTGTGAGTCACAGAAAATGTTGCACTTAAAGACGGCAGTTGCTGGATCACATTGCCATGAGGATGTCGGATTACACGACACATATTGGCAGCGAATCAACGTGGAGCATTCTGTCGTAGCATGACAAAGACACAATGTCGAAATGACGTATGTGCTGCCTCCATATTTCCTTGTGCTTGTTTGTTGGTTTTTACTGTCCAGAAAACCTGTTTTCCTTCATTCACTGAGGCTGCCATTGCCCTTGTCTCTTTTCGTTTGTGGATACATTTTGCTTTAATATGAGCACTTATTGATTGTCAGCTCTCACGCACTTACACACACATCTTGTGACAGTTCAGGTTGTCGTGGCTAGTCGCATACAGTTTTGACTGCATCTGGGGATGTCACAATATACAGCTGACCGCCACATGTCTGTGCCTGACTGTCCATTATTTGTTAAGATTATGTAAGTAAAGGAAAAGATTGAGTGTGTCGAGGGAGTTACCTTTTTCTCATCTTTGTTTCTAACGCCCTTTTAGGACTATGGTCTAAATAATCATTCTTTAAAAAACTGGAACACTGTTGCTCATCTACTTTCAGTACCTGTTTTTCAAATAAATACTTATATGGGGAGGTGTGGAAGGGTCCTTTCCATAAATAAGGTCAAATGTTTGATATTTCATGTATAGCTCTCAGTTTGTATGTTTTAACTTCATTTTAGAGAATGAAAGGCAATTTGTCTACTCAAATACAAGTACATTTGGCAAAAGACCAGCCTGAAAAGGGTAAAATAATATTGATAATACGATAATCTTTAAAAACTTAATGTAACTAACATTAGTATTTCTTAAAAATAATTTTGTGCTCTTGTTTATTGATGCCAAAGCATATGTTGTGAAATGGTTGAAAACTAACATACTTCCATTATTAGACGTACTTTAAAGATTTCTAGTGATTGAATAATCACATTTACAGATCCTGTTGTTAAAGTGTTTGCCATAGAATATTTGTGTTTATTATATTGTATCTACTACTGATACTGTGGTGTGTTGTTTTTTTTTCCTTTTCTTTAATAACCTAATTTATCAACAATTTATTTCACAGCGAATTCCAGCATTGCATAAGTTAGCAAAAGACAGTGGCTGTGGTTGTTCTCCATCAGAAATACTTAGAATGGAAAGAATAATTCTGGATAAACTCAGCTGGGACCTGCTCACAGCAACACCCCTGGATTTCCTTCAAATTGTGAGTGGCCTACATGCTTCACCGCGCTGTCATTGTACCAAGAGGCCGCTTCTGCAGTGCTTAAAGTATGAAAGTGGAGTTTTACACAAATAATAGTTTTCAGAGCAGACTGCAACACAATTTCTCATAACAGAATTTGCCAGTATGTAATTTTGGGAAAATATATTTTCTGTCCATGACTGGTTCTTACTGTTTACTCACTGGCACCCCATAACCCTAAACTGGATCAAGTGCTTTTTATGTTATCAGTTACTTTTTTTTTTTTCCAAATAAGAAACAAACGGTTTTACTCTTTAAAAAGAACAATAGTCCTGGAATAGTATAGCATAATATGACATATTTTTGACATGATTTTCATGAATGCAGTGCTCCCATTTAACTTCCCATCTGCTTTCCCTAAAATCTGCAAACAGTCCTAGCAGAGCAGACCAGACCAGACTTCCCAGTCCCCAGCATGACGCACTGATCTGTTTTTTTGAAACAAATATTTTACTAACAATGAAGGTTAGAGAATATTAAGGCAGAGGTGATATTGTGTTGCGGTGGGCTGGCGCCCTGCCCGGGGTTTGTTTCCTGCTTTGCGCCCTGTGTTGGCTGGGATTGGCTCCAGCAGACCCCCGTGACCCTGTAGTTAGGATATAGCGGGTTGAATGATGGATGGATAGATGATATTGTGTTTCACGTGAGCGCTCACTGACTGCTGTCTCTTTTGTCCCATTTCCAGTTCCATGCGATGTTGCTGTCCAGCTGGCCCCAGCTGTTGTGCACTCGGCCGAAGGTCAGCCCGTCCCAGCATGTATCTATGCTCACTAAGCAGCTTCAGCAGTGCTTATCTGCTCACCAGCTGCTGCAGTTCAGAGGCTCCATGCTGGCACTGGCCATTATCACTCTGGAGCTGGAGAAGTGCCGTCCTGATTGGCTAAGCGTCATCGTCAACATGCTGAAAGTATGCCAGGTATAACCTGTTCAAATCATTTCACCCAGTATGGTCACATCTTAGGATTTGGAATCGGGAGACCTAGTAATGGGTCTCCGGAGGATTTCAATCTGGGTGCACATTTTGGTTTGTTTTTTAACCCTTTAATCTCCTATTGAAGAAAGTGATGGCTGCATAGATGTGTGGTGTGAAGGGTAGTCTGCAGGTGGAAAGTGCAACCTGTGCTTGTAGAAGGTGTGTGAGGGGATGCAGAATGATGACATGATAAATGTAAACCTAGATATTGGCGAATGGAGAGATTAGGGAGGTCCTGCTACTTAGGTGACATGTTTAGTGCAGATGGAGAAGCGGGCACAGCAGTGACAGGAAGGCTGGCAGGTGCGTGGAGGAAATTCCAGGAGCTGTCCTGCATGTGGACTTCTAAATATGACATTGAAAGGTAAGGTTTATGCAAACTGTGTGAGGAATATGTGGTAGTTGGTCATGGTTAGTGAAAGTGGAACTCTTCAAAATGTTCTTTATTCATTTCATTTTGTATCTTATACAAACACAGATGAAAATATGTATATCCTGCTTCACGGAGGACATTCACGTGGCTCTGAGAATAAATGGTCCGCCACCTCGGAAGTATTTAATTATACTGTGCAGCCAATTGTACGTTTCACTTGCATAGCATAGTGTTAGTCAATTCATCAGGTGTACTGAACTTTAAAGACGTTTTGTTCGTCATGGATGGAACTCGTATCGCTGTCCCGCTCTCCTGTACGATGAATACTCAGCTTAGTCTGCTTTTCCACAGCAGTCAGTTTAAAAAAAGATTGGCCGAGGATCCATCGGGAGTTTTTAAAACTGCATAGATTTTTATTTCGGGCCAGGGATTTCACTTAGTGTTAGGTTTCCAATATTTCTGCCTTTATTAGCATAAACAATAAACAGAACCCAACAAATGAAAGGTAACATATACTTAGAAGTATATGTAAAAACATTTCAAAGTCCTCCGTGGAATGAATAATTGTTGCCATGATAAGAAGGCTTCACTAAAGTGGCCCCCATTTCCCCCCGTTTCTTATTGTTGTCGTCCATAAGAGAGGGTGGTCTTGCAATCTGACAGCGTCTGTCGCTTCAGTCACATGTGGTGGTTCCAGGAGGAAGGCACACTGCCACGTGGATTGAGACCCCCTGCAAGCACAGTTGAAACAGTTGTCCATTTTGTGTTTTTGATAATTAAACTTTGTATTTAATTAACTTGGCAAAATAATTGTTAGATTAATCAATTAACTGAAAAAGTAATTAAAAGATTATCGATTAATTGTTAGTTGCAGTCCTTAAGGACATGCAAGTCTTAAAATAATTAACTAGACGTTCATGTTTTCATTTTTGTTGTTAAAACTCCATGGTGTCTACAAGTCTTCCTTCTTTAACAACTTTTATTTATATAGAATTTTTCAAGCCAAATGGCACAAAGTGCTTCTTTTTGAAATACATACCAGTAACAAGTCCATATGAAATCAGAGATTTTACACACTGCTTAAAATAAATTTACAGTTAAGAACTAATAACAAGGCTAAAGGATGAAAATGAGACTTTAAATAAAGATTTCAAAGCTGCTACTGAATCAGCTGATTTTACCGCCAGCTACTCCAAAGTCAGGTGCCGTCACAGAAGACGCTGCCATCACCTTTGCCCCCTAATCTGGACTTGACTCTTAACTAGATGATCTCCGTGCTCTCTCTGTTTTTAGCAATTCAGAACATATACAGGATAAAACTCACGCACGGTCTTAAAAGTTGCCAGTATGTAATTTGTATATTTTCTGACCATGACTGGTTCTTACTGTTTACCCACTGGGACCCCATAACCCTAAACTGGATGAACTTTCCACTTTTAAAATGGATTCTAAATTGGACCGGAAGCCATAATTGAGATCGTGAAGTTTCAATTCTGTAAGTTTACATAGCTTCAGCATTCGGCACCAGCCAGGCAAGAGGAGAACAGTTCAGTGTGGCAAACAAAGCATTGCAGTGCTCAAGACGAGATGTGACAGAGGCACGAATGACCCTTCTAGCGTCTTCAGGTGTTACAGAGGTTCTGGTCTTTGCCGTGCTCCTCAGGTGTTAAAAGCCCGACTGGTCCAGTTTATTTACATGAGCTTCAACATTGAAACTTAAGTCAGAAATCTCCATGAAGTTCCAGATTTAAAAGTTGCTACCAAACACTCAAGGGCACCCTTTTACTGTTCAGTTTTTACACTATCTGTAAATCTAAATTATAATTGAAATTGGAAATCATGACAATCAAATGAAACTGCTTGTGCAACTGTAAATGCGCCACGATGAATCAAGTAAATGAAGTGTCACGTGTCCTTTTTGCTTTTTTGTAGATTGACAGCTCCCAGCTTGTTCGATGCAGAGAGCTGGTGGCACGTTCCTTATCCTCACGTGACGTTCCCTTGCCACCCAACACTGTGTACATCTACCAGCCCCTCAAACAGAGCCTGATCCCTCATGACAGGGCTGCAATTCAAGACCCACCTATCTCCACCATTCCAGAAACGGGGCTTGAGATGGCGATCAGAAGCAGTGGGCACCCTAGTGGGCTTGCTGCTTCTTGCCATCACTTGGCCCCATTTAGATATAAGCAAGCCTCCACCAAACGCAAGGTGGAAGAAATGGAAGTTGATGAATTCTACGACGGAATCAAGCGGCTATACAATGAAGACAGCGCTCAGGAGGGAGCAGCAGCGGAGACCTGTGGGGTCACTTTGGTGCGCCAGGAAAGCAGCCTCTCCCCCTGCCCCCCCCTGCAGTCTGTTAGCGTCATGTAACCTTTTTTTTTTTTTTCTTTCTTTGCAAGACTCGGGGAGTACAGCGAGTGCACTGGCTCTAAGTATTCTTACCAGGCTGTCGTGAAATGAGCCAAGAGAAATGATTTTAGAGCTGATCATATAGTACTCATTTTTCAGCAAAAAAAATATACTAAAAGATACAAAAAAAATTAAAAACGATGGACTTAAGGAAAAAGAATAAAAATAACTTGTGTCCGCATAGTCTTCAATGCCCATCTGCATCTATTGCTTTGCTCTTCAGGCTTGTTGAGTCTCCTCTCTTTGCTGTTAGCTATAGCATCCTTCCCTTTCGCTTGTTTCAAGCTGCTACTTTCACGATGCCCAACTAAGTATAAAATCCAAAAGTTGTAAGAGCATCAAACTGTCATTGCAGCAGATGAGTACTCAGCCGCACTGCGTACATAATGTGAGGGGAGTAAAGACGGCTGAATTACTGAGAAAATGTTGCTGTCAGATATTTCCAAAATGGCCTCCTCTGTTTTGTAGGATTTCAGCCAGGGTCTCTGCTGTAGCTCTGATCTCAGATCTTTGACAAACTCCGTTCCCCAGTAAGCAGCCTAATATGGAATGTTTTGTTCCTTAGCAGTAAACTTCCTTTAATGTTTGTGGTTTTTAAGGGGTAGCAACATTGTAACATCTGTATGTAATATTGTGCTGCAGTGGTGTTTGTTTGCAAAGTCCTTTGTGAACGCTTTAAAGGAGAAAAGGAATCTGAATTTCACAAACTCTGTATTCATTATTAGACTGTCGGCAACAAGCTCATTCATCAGCCTGTCTCTGAGTCGGAGTAAGAGTCGCTGTGTCATTGAACAATCCGGTAGCAATAAAACCTGGGGTCTTTGCATTGCCTTTTGGTCAGTTTGGTTTCTTTTTTCCTTCCCAGAGTTTGATCTTTCATTCCATGCAGTGATTGTCTTATTTATGTCCACTTAATCAGTTTGGCTAAAATAAATATCTGTGTGTAAACTCTACCAACATCACATTGCAGCAGCGTTTAAAGGGTCGCATGTTTTTATACTCCTGAGAGGAGGTGAACGTGAGCTGTACAGTCCAACACACTTTCACCATAAGGACGCACTGCCCGACCGCATGCATTTTAACCAGAGGGTCACACCGACCATGATGTGCTCTTTCCTACCCAACAGTGACCTGTAAAAGGTCCCCAGTTTAGTCATCGAATTCCCTCAGTGGCTTCAGGATCAGAATCGTGGAAAACCCAGAACTAATTTTGAACATGGCTCAGAAGATCGTCAGCTCCCAGATGCCCTCCTTGAAGGAAGTTTTCCATACCACTTGCTGCTGTAGGGTTGCCAGTCATCACTTGCTTGCCCTGCTGCCCTCTGGGAGGTGCTATTGGGCCGTTAAAGTCTGTGCGTCCAGACTCCGGTATAGCTATTATTGAAACACTCCACAATTCCATCCAAATCAAGTTTTAAGATTTACATCATACAGATATACCTGTGAATGCCGCCAGTGTGTAATAATGTAATTGAGCCATAGTGGACCTGGTGACTTGTGCCATGAGACAGGCATTTGGATTCCAATGCCAAAAGTGCCTAACAGGTGATTGAGTGTATGTGTATGACTGTTCAATGTTTATTTTATTTCTTTAGTGTATATATGGGTGTGTGTTTGTGTTTTTAATATTTTTTATCTTTTTGGCAAGGCCCACAAATTTCACTTCAAGATAATAATAACCACAAGTACACTTCCAGCCGGCGGTCTAGTCAGACTTTTAAGAGTGCAGTTGCTAAACTTTTCACCTGAGGACGTCCGATTACACGACTAGACCCTCTAGAGACGTGCTGTAGTGTGACGGGGCCTTAAGGACTTGACAATGACAACAATGTCCACTGAGCAGCCTGCCTCTAATTGAGTGATTAAGTGGGAAGAATAAATAAATCTTCATCGTCTCCAGGCCTCATCTACTGAAATTGAGGACCCCTGAGTTAGGGTGATGTTTCTCAACCTTGTTCACATTCAACTGTCTTTGTGACCCACTGGGGTGGTGGTCCTGGGTAAATCGAGGGGGGTCCCTTTAGTGAATTCTGTGTCACATCACAGCTGGAAGTGGAGATGGCGACCAACTTCAAGACCCTCTACCATTAGAAACAATAGGGGCTTGTGACCCCCTGATTTAGACAGATCGATCGATTGATCTTTATTGTCATTGTCACTTTTACAAAGGAACAATGAAATTGATGGTGCAGTCGACTCTAAGGCATAAGAGTTAAAAAGACAAGAAGAGAGAAAATAGTAACAGAACGAATAGTAATAAAAGTATTTTACAAAATACACAAATTGCACCGGTTCACTTAATGCCTATATTGCACATCGGGAGAATGATAGCAGTTTTATTCTGAGTTCAGAGCCATGATTGCTTTTGGATTTTTAAGGTGGTTTCTCCTGGTTGTCATTGCTCTGTATCTCATGCCCGATGGCAAAAGCTGGAAGAGGCAATGACCGGGATGTGATAAATCCTGCGAAATGTCTATTGCTTTTTTGCGGCATTGGGAGGTGTAGATTTCTTCCAGAGTGGGGAGGGTACAGCCAATTGTTCTCTCCGCTGTCCTGACAGCCCTGTGGAGCGCTTTCCTTTCTGAGGAAGTGCAGCTGCTGTACCACACACGCAGTCCGTATGCGAGCACACTCTCGATGAAACAGTGATAAAAGGCAAGGAACAGATTTTTCGGGAGATGGTTTTTTCCAGAGAAAATACAGTCTCTGCTGCGTCTTCTTCAGCAGCTCCTTGGTGTTGGAGCTCCAGGTCAGGTCATCCTCCAGCTCAATGCCCAGAAACTTGAACACCAGTACCCTCTCCACACGGGCCCTGCCAATGGTGAGTGGCTGGATGTCAGTTTTGTTTTTTTTTAAAGTCAATAACAAGTGTCTTCGTTTTTGTGATGTTGAGGAGCAGGTTATTGACTGAGCACCACTCTGACAGCCGCTTCTCCTCGTCCTTGTATGCCAGCTCACCCTCCTTGCCCGAGATGAGTCCGACCACCGTCATGTCACCCACGAACTTTATGATCTTGTTGCTACGGTGAGTGGGGGTAGAGGGTGTAGAGGAGCGGGTTGAGCACACAACCCTGTGGCGTCCCGGTGTTGAGGCTGAGAGCAGTGGAGGTGTGGAGACCCAGCCTGACCCTCTGGGAGCACTCAGAAGGGAAGTCCAGTATCCAGCTGCAGGTGAGTGATGGAAGTCCCAGATCTGCCAGTTTGGACACCAGTCGTTGTGGGATGATGGTGTTAAACGCCAAGCTGAAGTCCACAAACAGCAGTCTGGCGTAACTCCCCTGCTGCTCCAGGTGGGTCAGGGCAGCATGAAGGGCTGTGGCTTCAGCGTCCTCTGTGGGTCTATTTGCTTTGTAAGTAAATTGAAATGGGTCCAGGTCAGCTGGCAGGCAGGCGATGATATGACTCCGCAACAGTTTCTCGAAGCACTTCATGATGACAGATGTGAGTGCCACTGGGCAGAAATCATTCAGGCTGTTCGTGATGGCAGCAGAACGATGATGGAGGACCTGAGGCAGGATGGGGCCCTTGGCCTGGGACAGGGACTGGTTGAAAATCCTAATGAAGATTCCGGCCAGTTGATCTGCACAGTCTTTCAGCACCCATCAAGCCACACCGTTGGGTCCTGCAGCCCCGGGTTCACCTTCATCACTCGCCTCACCTCACACTCTTCCACCATGAGTAAGTATGTTGCTGTTGTGAACTGGTGGCTGTGATGGAGCTGGTGTTGGTGTCGCCTCAAAGCAAGCAAAAAAGATTCCAGAGAATCGTCTCCCTCAGCAGCCGAGGAGTTGCTGGATTTGTAGCCGGTGATGTGCTGGACACCCTGCCATACCTAATTGGTGTTGCTCCTCATATGGTCCTCTATCCTCCTCTCGGATGTCTCTCTTCAGGCTCGCTCTGGCTACACTGTAAAGAGCCCCATCCCCAGACCTGAATGCAGTATTCCTGGCTTTCAACAGACACTGGACCTCCCTCGTCATCCAGGGCTTCCTTAGGGTATATTATGAAAGAAAGAAAAAATGAAAATGTGACCATCTCAGTCTAATGCGTTTAAAAAGTGGACAGAAGACCTCCATGCCCGGCTTTTAAGAAGCCCCTTAGTTCAGGAGCTGTTTGAAATGCATTTACAACTGAAAGCAAAATTAAAGTGAAACTAATTATTTCTTTAATAATGGAAAAATGAAACAAAGTTGTTATTCTTCAAAATGAATGTGAAACTGAAAAGAATTATGAAAATAAAATAGAAATAATTTTAAAAAGTTACACTAAAATAAGCTTGATAAGACCCCCATCATTTGTTGATATTGCCATCATGTGCGCCCCCATTAACTGGTGGTCTCGCTCAGCTGCTCTCTCAGGTCCTGAAGCTTCTCGAGGATCGCCCTTTGGTCTTCATCAGCCATCAAACATTTTAAACTTGAGGCTCAGGATTCAGGAGACCACTTGGCAGATCCTTCTTAAAGGGCCATAATAAACATGACGTGGAGGTCACGCACAGTGCAGTGCAGCTCTCGCCTACAAATGTGTTTCCTCCTTCACACCACTTTATCCTTCTCACTTGACATTTTCTTACGGTCTGCACGCCACACTTTTTCCATGCCTTGTTCACGAAATGCTCAATTAAAGATGGACATGAAGCCTTCACGGACCCTGTGAACACGCAGCTGAGTCGGTGCTCCCTGACTGGGCCTGAGGACCCTCGGTAGCCGCATCTGCTTTTGGATTCCTGGTTGTTGGCATTTCGCAGCATGGTTGCCAATGTCTGACACGGCTTGTATTAAAATGCCTCAACAGTTCACTTTAATCTGTTTGCCCCCAATTTGACACAAAAAGCTGAATTTCAAATGAAAAACACATTCAAGTCAAAAGAAGGCTGAGGCCTCACAGTTAACTTTAGCAGAAATGTGGATGTGGTCTCCCCCTGGTGGAGAGACTCAAATGTGCAGGCACTGCATAAAAATAAATAAAACTATGAGGCTTATCAGAATAAATTGATTATAAGAACTGTTAGTGGCGGGGGGGCTTAGCGCTTTGAACCTTGAGGTCCTGGGTGAGCATTGGGGTTTCAGAGGGTACCTCTGCTTCCAGTGAGGGGCCATGGCTTATTAGACGATTCTGTGTGTAAACTGACATGGCAAGTCATTCTGTCGTTTATTTTTTAAGGAAATTAGAAAAAAAGTCCACACGGGTCGTGCCTTGCATTTTCCGCATAACCCACTTTAAAAACACAACATGGAATTGGAGACATAAGAATAAGGTGCAGCTCGTCAAGATTCAGTTAAGCTGTCATCGTTCACAAAGAGGCAGAAACATGTCGGCCTCTGAGATCTCAGCAGCAGCAGCAGCCGCCATGACTGGTTTGGCCAGTTTCAGTATTTTGTAACAATGCAAATCAGCCTGTTAATGAAATAAATGAATTTAAAAAAGAAGTGCTCACCTTGTGGCTGCCTATCCGCCCTCATTCCCAGTGCCTGCTCTGGTTAGACGAGGAGGACTGGCCAGATGGCAGACAGACAGATGAGCCCGCCGGTGACACGGCCTCTTCAATCATGGCTGCCAGGTTGCTGCTGTGAATGCTGCCTCTTGTTTTGTGTAAAGAGAAGTCCTCTGCCTGTTGACTCCATGACTGTTATACTGTCACACTCCCACGTGTCATCATAAGGTGCTTCGAGAGGTTTGTTTTGGGTCCCCTGAAAGCTGGACTCACTGCATCACATGACCCTCTCCAGTCTGCCTCTCGCCCAAACCACTGCACTGGAGCTGCCATACCATCTGCTCTTCATCTGGCCATGTCCCCCCTACTTGCTCTCTGCTAGAATGCGTTTCATGGACTTCATCTCCTTCATCTCTCAGAAGCCCATAGGGAGGTCGAGTCTGCTAGGCTACAACACTTCCCTCTGCAACTGGGTCCCAGACTTTCTAACAGTGAGACCCCAGAAATGCCATCTCCAGCAGCATCACACTGAGCACTGGTGCCCCCCAGAGCTGTTTACTCAGCCCACTTCTCTTCACTCTGCGGACTCACAACAGTACGGGTGCGTGCAGCGCTAACACATTCATGACGTTTGCAGATGACACAATGGTGGTGGGATGAGTCAACTTACAGAATGGCGATGTGACAATTGGCGGACAGGTGCAAGTGCAACCTCTTTAACATTAAACGGAGCAAAAAGATGATTGTTGACTTTAGAAATGCCCATGCCCCCCCCACACCCCACTGCCAACTGCACCACAGTCCTTGATGTGCACCTGACCTTACTTGGTCAACTAACACCACCTCCATGTCTTCCACAGTCGGCCGAAGAAATGTTACATGTATTTGTTTGGCTGGCGCCAACGTTTATGATATAATGCATTGCATTTCTTTTGGTTTTCCAATTGGACCACCGGCAGCTCAGGTGATGGCTCATAGTCACACAGTGTTAGTAACGGGATTTGAACCCACAACCTCAGGGTTTGAAGTCCAAAGCCTTAGCCACTACGCCACACTGCCTGAAGAACTCAAGCCTACCTGCCTCATTCTCACCCCATTCTGCCACCACACCATGAAGAACGTTCTGACCAGCATCAGCACTTGTCTGGGTTGGGAACTGCGATGGCTCTGGCCGTACAGTCCTACCACCGAATATGCACACTGTCAGTAAAGATCACTGGGACGTCTCAACCCTCCATTAAGGACACCTTAATAAAGCATTGTATCTGCAAAGCCCGTAGCATGGCGGAGGCCTGCACCCACCTCTCCTACAGTTTCTTTATCCCACTTCCATCTTGCAGAAGGTACTGCAGGGTCCACAACAGCTTCTACCCAAGGACTCTGAACTCTGTACTGCCCCCCTGCCCTCAGATCTGCCTCATATACTTTATTTATATGCAGTACATTTGTTGTTATTATTTATTATTACTATGCGTCTCCACTTATTCGTTACCTTCTATGTATTTGTCTATTTCTAGTACAGTACAGCTCAGTTCTTTACGCCTCTTGCACTTGCCTTGTGTTCCTGTGTGTTGCACTGCAGTCCTTTTATTTTGTGCCACTGTATGCTGCAATACACCGTATGGATGGTATGACAATAAAGCCGCTTGCCTTGACGGGTAAATAAGTAATAAATGAACAAAAGCCCACTACAGCCAGCCAGGCTCACAAGTTCACTGAGAGTCCCAAGTCCTCTCTGGGCGTCTTTTAACCCATTCTTTCCCACAGAACTCTTCGACTCGTTCTGTACATCTTTAGATTAAGCACATGCTGACTGAGGAGTTCTGCTGTTGATCTTGTCATTTATTGGCACATAAGATGAATTATGCTAAATGACCAATAATTTCTGATAAATCAGTGATTTGTTTTTTTTTTTTTGCAAATAGTGAAACGATGACTGACCCCAATCATCTGAGAATTTCAAGTATTTGGTTTGTTTGTTAAACCACTAAATGTAAGACTCCAGGACTGGTCTTTTCAATAGACCTAAATTCTCTAACGTCTGTTCAAACGAAAGAACGTGAAGAGTCTCAGGTCCTCCCTGTGTGGAGTTTGTATGTTCTCCCCGTGTCGGTGTGAGTTTTCTCCGGGTGCTCCTGTTTCCTCCCACAGTCCAAAGACACGCATGTTACATGGACTGTTGACTCTAATTTGGCCCTAGTGTGTGTGTGTGTGTGTGTGTTCGCCTTGGTACTGGACTGGCATCCTGTCCAGGGCTTATCCTGCCTTGAGCCCTATGCTAGCTGGGACAGGCTTCAGCACCCCCATGACCCTGGTCAGGACTAAGCTTAGAAAATGTCTGACAGACCGACCAATCAGAACACTCGCTGCTGTTTCCAATTTTTTTTTCCCCATCGTGCTTTTCTTACAACTCTGAGCTGTCCACAGATTGACGACTCTGTCAGAGTAAAGGCCATTTTAGGTGCTGTGGGACTCCTGTCACCAGTTCCCTGTCATGCTGCCACCATTAAAGATGTTCTGAAGTGTCAGAAAATGCATTTCTAAATGGAGCCGGACCACAAGGTGAATGGAGAATTAACATTGTAACATAACGTGGGTCAAAAGCAGACGATCGTTGGAATCAAAATGCTAAATCCCAATCAGTAAACCAAAAAGCAGGTGAAAAAACAACCAAAATGGCCCGAGTTCCAACACTACTTACCGAGGAAGATGTGTGAAATCTACAAACTTGGTTGCCTTCTGTAGGCAGCACCCATACTCAAGAAGTACAAATGAGAGGACAGTATGGAAACGTGCAAAACATGACTTTAAATTCGGAAAGCAAGACAACCATGGAAAGCACGTCGGAAGGGGCGTGAATTCACTAAGCCGCTGACAAGTAAGACGCCCATGGCGCACGCAGGAAGGAGCCACGCCCATCAACTCTAAGACCATTGGATACGACAACTCACAGAACCACGCCCACCAACTCGGCCGGCAACACAGGAAAAATGGCGTCATTTATGTTCGTCTGTCGTAGAGTCCACATGCACCTCTGAGCCACGTAGACTGTTCATAGAGGCATGTTTCTCGCGGAAGTGAATCGCTATATGCAGCGTGTAAAACAGTTTGCAAAGGGGTATCCCATGGGATCCTTAAAACAATCCTTTAAAACTGAGGTTAAAGCACAATGAAGGAAGCAGTCTTTAAAAACCAATAAGCCCTGTGCCTCTGTTTCATTACCGTCTCACCTGCTTCACCAATGCAGGCCCTGCAACAGTCGAGATGCTCTGTCAGCAGCCGACCTTCTCTGTGCCTGACCGGTTCACACAGAGGCACCACACGACGCGGCAGGACTATCTAGGAGGAGGCATGTTTGTCACGGATGTAAATCGCTGTATGCGCCGTGTAAAACAGTTTGTTTGTCGCGGATGTGAATCGTTGTATGAAGCGTGAAAAAACAGTTTCCGAGGGGTTTCCCATGGTCTTAGACTCGGTGGCCAGGTCTCTGTCAGTTGCTCTTGCGACCGGGCACATGACCAGGCAGTGTGTATGCTTCAAGTGCGAGGGTGGACGCGACAGGACCATCTAAGAAAAATCATGTCGTGGCTGTGAATCGCTGTATGTGGCGTGTAGAGCAGTTTGCGAGGGGTATCCCATAGTCTTACAGTTGGTGGGCGAGTCTCTGTTAGTTGCTCTTACGAGCGGTCACATGACCAGGCAGTGTATGTGCTTTGAGAGCGTGGGTGGACGCGACAGCACCATCTAAGACGATTGAAGATGTTTGTTGCGGATGTAAATCGCTGTATGCAGCGTGTAAAACGCTGTATTGTATGTTGCCCTGTCCAGAGTTACATCTTTTCATTCACCTACAGTCGTATACACAATGAAGTAAGCAGTCTTTAAAAACCGAAGTTTTCGGTTACGACGCGACGCGTGCACCATAGCAAACTGTTTTACACGCTACATACAGTAATTCGCATCCGCGACAAACATGCGTCTTCTTAGATGCTCCTGCACTTTGTACACACCGCCCTCCCACCTGGCTACCACCGTGGTCGGGTGTCTTGGTTGATTATATATAGAAAGGCAGCCAAAACCGCACAGAGTAATGA
Source organism: Polypterus senegalus (assembly GCF_016835505.1). Lineage (NCBI taxonomy): Eukaryota > Metazoa > Chordata > Cladistia > Polypteriformes > Polypteridae > Polypterus > Polypterus senegalus. Next base: position 68,918,966 of record NC_053160.1, on the reverse strand, counting down.
AAAGTCTACGTGAGTCACAGCTGCATCTGGACTGCGCACAGACGACAACAACTCGAGTGACGAATTAGAGGTGAGCACATGAGCAAGCAGTGCATACTGGATGAGAAATCAGCAGACTAGCATGATGGAGGGAGCGAGTGGACGTCCTTCTCCTCTCCGCCCATTCCACCCTCCGCGCCTGAGCGCCGCACAGACGATTGTGTGTTGGTTCGTTCCGTGCATTGTTACAATGTTGCTTTTCTTGCTCATTTATTACATTTCCGATTTTTCAAATGTTAATTTTCTCCCTGTGCTTAAAAATCATTAAAAAAACGGCCTGATTATGCGCCGTATGGTACGGTTGCCTAGTATTTTATAAAACAGGAAATGCAAAAAATAAATGTTAAAAAAGCATAAAGTATCTGAATATCCTGATGAAGCCGTGATTTTCGATTCCGGAATCCCCGGATTGTGATGACGTATTTATTTTTAATGAAGGGCACGGGCATGAACACAACATTTCAAAGAAAATGTACTAACAATGTAACTGCCAATGAGAAATAAGCGAAGAAAACAACCCTTCTGGGCTGGTGCTCTCTGTTGACTTACCTTAGCGGGTTTCCCTCAGTTTCCCAAACCCATTGTGTGTCCCAGTCTGACATCCCTCGAGCAGCCCCTACCTGGGCTCTCTGTGCCCCCAAGCCTTGGGCACTGTACTGTCACAGAAGTCCAGTGAGGGGCAGAGGCCTGTACTTAAGGGCAAACCAAGGACTGGCGGAGGTCATTTTGTTTGTATAATGTTTAATTATTATGAGCGTTATTTTGTGACTTTATTGTGTTTACCACCTTTTTCACTGTCATCGCCCTTTTGTGTTCTCACGACGGTGGACGACTTGTTTCTTGCCTCTACAGCTGGGCGCTCGTCATATGACCGGTGATGACGTGACTCGCAGCGTCATGTTGCTGACGGTATTTAAGATGGTGGAGCACAGCACTTCACATCCAAGTTTTCGAATTGAAATTAACGTGCAAACTGAAATCTGCAGAAAATAAATCATGTTAGGGAACGACCATATATTTTTCGGACTTCGACTTTTGTTTGACGCTTTGGGGTTGGTTATTAGGTGTCTCTTGACTTTTTGGCTAACAATCCTTTTATTTAGCCTGTGAAACTTCAATTCTCCCAGTCCATTCCTCAACACAATCTTTTGAGCAAATTATTCCTTCATTTTCCTGGAATACCAGAGTTCTGAGGCTCAAACTAAACTTATACTTGAAAACCAGATCAACATCAAAACAAGAAACAACAAAAGAACACTAAAAATAATAAGTAATAAAGCAAAAATGAAACGTTCTTTGCACAATCCTGATTGTTTGAATTCATGGAGAGTTTCTTAAATTAAATGAACACATTAACTTATATGAGTGTGAACAACTCTCACTGGCACCCAAGAACGTTCCTCAGCTCCATAACCAAGGCAATGTACTCAAAACTGAACACACAGAGAATCGAGAATCGAACTTTCCTGACTCTCATATTCCAGCTTCCCATGTGAAGTAGCTGAAGGAGAGTAGAAGTCAGACGAGAATACGGATTTGAAACGACGGGCTTTCAATAGAAAACAGATTTCATTGTAACTGGTCCAGTCTGCTTTAGAATTTTTGGAACTACAAGTAAATGCCAGGATGGAAGACCTCAACCAGATACACAAGAGACTTTCTGAATCATAGCAGCGTGGAGAATTCTGGCCTGTAACAGAGCTTTGAAAGATCTTCATCACTCTCTACTATGCTGATGGTGGCTACTCTGTTAGGTTGATGTGACATGGCTGCATGTTCTCTATGGATACTGCTAAAAAGCTGGAGCCCCATGACAGCTACAGACATCTGTGGAGTGCAAGGACTCAGAGAAGCCCCCAATAAGGATGGAAACTGTAACAATACAGAATAGACAGAGAGATGACTGGGCGTTAAGGACAAACTAAGCCTAGTGTAGTCACTTGAAAGGCACGACTGCTTGATGACAGCTCACATGAAGCTATTCAGAACTGTACAGGTGTACATCTTGTTCTCCCAGACAGCAGCCTTTCAGATTCCACCATGTGCAGAGCCCCAGCATTGTGATGGTCAGCATGTTCTCTGTGTGACACTTCGGGTGACTCTGTGTCTTCTAATCAGACGGCTAGACCGGAGGTGCTTGCTGTAGATGTGTTTATTGAGCTCAGGTTTCTCGTCACTCCTCCTTGTGTGAATGATCTGCTGGCTGTTTCGTCACATTTGACCCTTATGCTCCTCTCAGTCTGTACCTCAAAATGAACATGACAGTCAGAGTTCCCAGTGTTTGTGGTGCCATCTTCACACTTGACTGCCATGTCATCTTCCTCTGAGGCGGTTAGTTTAAATGGAGAGTGGAGACAATCAGTGAACCTTGTGAGACTCATGTCCACAAACGTTGGACAAGTAATGGGCGAGCATCCTGCCCCTTCTGTGGAGGAGGACCACACACAATTCCCTCTAGTTTGGCAGTGATGCTGTGAGTTTTAGGCCGAGGTGAAGTAAAGAGAAATGAGATGTTTTAGCACTTGAGCTCAAGGCATAAAGTGTGACTTCAACAGTAAACGACAGCAAGCCAATACTGTACCTTATTATGTAAATGAAATGGAAAAATCAGATCTTGATGAAAACATTTATATTAATGTCATTCTTCAATTGTGCTGCAGTTGAAGCAAAATAAAATAAACTATATCCATCTCAACTCCTCTTCTGAAAATGGTTTCCCTGGTAAAGGCAGCAGTGGCAGTAGGCCAAACAGGTCAGCTCAGACTTCCCTGTCTACAACTTCAGATTCCAGCTCTTCCTGGGGAATTCCTCCCTAAGTCAGCCGAGAGATACAGTCCCTCCAGTGTGTCCAGAGTCTGCTGCCTGGTTTCCAACTGGTGGGACATGTCTGGAGCAGCTTCAGGGGGAGCCATCCATGGGTGGCATCCTCACAATATGCCCAAACCACCTCAGCTGGTTTCAACTGAGATGCTCTCCCAAATTGCTGAGCTTCTCACCGTATCACAAAGTGTTGGTCCAGCGGCCTTGTGAAGAAACCTCATTTCTGATGCTTGTACTTGCTGAATCATCCTTTTAGTCATTGACCACATACTGGTGGAGAGTTTTGCCTTCTTCATCACCACAGATTGCTCCAGCTTCTTTCCCATGCAGTTGTCAAGTTTGTGTTTCTTTTTCCCACACTTGTTAATCTACTAAGGGCCAGCGTTCCTCACTCAGCTCGAGAGAGCAGTTCACTCTTTTCCCTGAGAAAGAGAACCTGTGACACCCCGTGTAGTGGAAAGGTTGGCAGCAGACTCCATTCCGGGGATCAGACTTGAGGGACATCAGACATGGAGACAAAGACACAAACAGATGGTATTTCCAAGAAAAACAGTGGGTTTAACTTTACTGGTGTACAAAAACACAAAAAGCAAGGTTCCAATCAAAAATAGTGAATCATATTTACAGTGGTTTTTGCCGGTCCTATAATGAAAATAATCAAAGAAAAATATGTATGTACACAAAAGCGGTAGTCTTCCTAAATAAAAATGTGATCAGGAAGAAACTATACAAAACAAAGTCCAACAAATCCCAAACTTACTTACAAGAAGAAGAAACGAGTGTACTGTATATACAAAAAAAGACAAAAAGTGCACCACAAACCCGGACCACAAGCCCCCTTCATCCCAACCACTTCATGCTCAGCAGTGCGTGCTGAAGGTCACAGACAGATGAGACGAAGTGGACAACATTGTACCTCAACCCCGGGAGACTAACTAAGAGCTGCACGACCAGAACACGGCTATCTTCAGTAATACTTACAATACGTAACTAAAGTATTTCTGGGTTCCGTGACCAACACTCGTCCAGTTTGACCCGCTCACCACATGCCTAAGATCAGCACTCAATGAAAAGCAGTAACTACATTTGCAAACAACAAACATTTTGACATAACCCACTAAACAACACCTACGTCACTAACATAAAGTCAGAAATGAGTAAATTAGGGTGAGATGCAATCTCTGTAAATTAGCCGTTTCACAGAAATCTTCCAGTCTGCTTTTACTGTCCTTATAGATGTCAGAGGACGACGATGTGCTGGAGATAAAACGGAATACGTGGTCAGCTGATGCCAGCAATAACAACATTCTGTCCTACAGGTCAACACACTGGTTATTCCAGAATAGATACAAAAAAAGTTCATCTTATGAGACGTGCCTGTCTCTCTTGTATCCTGAAGACAAAAATCCAATCTTCCAGCAGGTGGCACACACTGCAGATGTTCAGTGCCAACACAGTGTGGCTCCTCACTTCACCACCCAATGGCGCTCTCTCTCCTCCTCCTCTTCTGGGTTAAATCCTTTCCAGGCAATCAATCCCATCCACGCTGTACCTCCTCCTTAAAGACGCAGACCCCCATAATGGGGCAAACCCACAGCAATTAATTTTTTCTGGCATAGAGGCCAACTAACACAAAGCCACTAGTACATGTGGCACCTGCTACAACATCATCTGCTTAAAGAAATAATGCTATCCATAACCCCCCTCTGGACATCCTCACACCCTTGCCTGTCCATGAAATTCAAAAACAGGAGAGGTGACAAGACGCAGACGGAGACGGCCATGACGGAGTCCGACACCCACAGTGAATAAACACGACTTACTGTAACGGCTGGTATTCGTGCACAGCACTTACTGCAATGATATAGGAAACAAGTGGCACACGAGGGCAGCCATGTTACCCAAGTATTTCCCAGAACACCTGCGGAGTGAGGGACACAGTCATATGCCCCTCCAATTCTACAGAACACTTGTAGACCAGCGACTGCGCCACGGAGGAGAGCTGCTCTGCTGTCCCATAGCCAGGGCTCCTCTTGAATCTTAGGATCAACAATCAGACGGAGTTCTCCCTCCAGACCCCCTTGCGTAGACTTTGCCTGTTCTGCCGAGGAGTGCGAACTACCTTTGGACTGAGGGATTCATTTTTGAATCATTGTAGGCAGCGGTGAAGTTCAATTGATAGTCAGTGTTTTTAATAATATGTAGCTTGCTTATGAAATATCCATCTTACAGAAACACTTCACTTCTGTTTATTAATATTAAGATACATTGCTTGCTGTTCCCTTTTATTAGACATTATCAATACAAAATGGCATCAGACAACTTAACCCGCAAAACTCTTAAGAATAAATAATAATCAGAACACAATATAACGGTGAAATAAACAGTTCAGAAATGTTAGCAGGAATGTCTGAATCCGAATTTTCCTGGTTAACTATCTGCTCAGCTCTCCCCCTGAGGGGCAAACGCTCCGACACCCCAGCTCCTCAATTACGCAGCAAACTACAATCACATAACCAGAAGCTGAGGGTTCAATAGTTTTGCATCTCTCATTCATTAATTCCAAAATGAATAATTTAACACTGTTAAGTTGTTTCTTTGCTTATAATACTCAGCACTCAGGCACTGATGGTGAATTACTGCATCACCGGTGGCAGCCACGTCGAGGCTTACTGGTCTCCTGCACAGCACTGCATTTCTTTGGTGGCGTCACCGAGTGGAGGCCATGCAGCAGCTGTTATGAGCTGGCCGCATTGTGACCGATTCTGCCTCGTCAAGTCGTTCCATTGTCTTCTGCACAGATTTGCAGTCGGCTTAGTACAAGTACAAAAAAAAGTGTAGGCATCGCGAGTCTCATTGAAAAGTTCTGGTATAAATAACACAACACAAAGATGGTGGTTGTTAACAAAGAGTTAAAAAATGGTGCTATAAAACAGTGATAAAACGCGCACATTTAGGGGCGCTATGGAGGAGTTCACAGGAAGAGGAGCCGGACTGCAGCTGCTGCAATTCCCTCCTGGGATTTTAACAGAGGCTGGAAAGGAAGCCGTGTCAATTATACATTAGCTGAGCATTAAAGTTTGATGGCACCCTCGAGGCTCCGGGCTTACATCAATAAGCAGCTCACAGAGCTCGGTGGGCCAACATGAAGCCTGAACATCTGGGGAATCAACAGCAAAGCAGTGAACGTCATCATCGGCTCCAACGAAAACTAACAACTCACAACCACACAGCACTCGAGCACAATTCTTCATTTTTGGCCCACTCTTAACGCAAAGCAAAGGAAGATTTTCTTGTGATGGCAGAAGAAGAGAAAATGGCAGCTGAATTGCAAAGACCTTCATGATTTTCAAGCTGATATCCCACTAAATAAATTTAGAAAGCTCTGCATTCAAACTTAACTTTTATTCAAAATTAAAATGCTCAAACTGAAGACTTCTAAAGTACCTTAAATGTGCCAACACTGAGGTGGAACAACTGCAATCGACTGCCACCTCCACATCCAGGCCTTTAAGGGCTTGACGAGTCCTCCACGTGCAAATGCGTTTCACTCCTCCTCCGGGCCAAACCTACCAACACTAAATTGGCCCAACAATGATGGGTTGACGTCCCGTCTGGAGTTTGTAGTGCTGCTCAGGTGCTTTCGAGCTTCTGGCTGGCAGCCTTCATGGTCTTCTCAAAGATGTTCAGGAGATCCTGAAGCGGGGTTGGGGCGTCACCACGTAGCTCTGCTTTATAGTTCAGCCGAGAACTCGCAGCCTGCCTTCTGCTGTGAGGAGATACTGAGGTGGAACTAGGAGTGTGTGATAAACTGGCTGACCCTCTATACTGGATACAATTCTTCTTGCAGATTGGATTTGGGGGAAAAAAGTTTTACTGGTATGCTAAAAATTAATTTAAAAAAAAGGAACACATTTAAACATGAAAGATATCATAAAACATGTCAATCCTGTGCAAAGCAAAATGAGAAATGTGAGTTTCTGTTGGTGTATTAGTGTGTTAAAGGGATGGACTCGTGTGTGTCGCAAGTGGGACCATCACTTTCAGTATGACACCCGGAGTGATGCTCACTTCAGCCTGATTGGTAAGTCGATGCAAACAGAAAACAGCAAACCAGCCGGGCTCATGAGAGATGAACAGTTACCATCAAGACCATTCGAGTAGCACAGCGTTAGTGGGAAATGGCATCAGTAATACACTCATTACTTGTTGAAAAATAAATACAAGAGCATCACACCAGTATCTGTTGAAAGGGTCAGGTGTTTTCATTTGACCATGATATGGATTTTCACTCCTCATAAACATGCCGGTCAGTTTGTTTAAAGGATCATTTACTAACAACATGGACAGCTGAGGAGAAAAAAAATCCAAATCAAGAGGACTAAGAGACCAAGGAATATGAAGGAGCCCAAATAAAGGTATGTCACCAAGGAACATGCTATATGCTGCGAGTCTCTGAGCATTCTCAGGGGACTTGTGATTTAGAAGAGCGCCCGTGTCACCCTGCCAGGCTGGAGTGTACGTATCGGTGGATGAGAGGTTTACCTGCACCAGGCTGTGCAATCGCAAGGGCCCAGGAATGAGAGTCGGCGTCAGACACTGCCATTCAGGAAAGCTCTCACCATACCGGAGCGTTTGGAAATGGGGCAGGGTGGTAAGAGAAGAACAAATGTTTGCACTTTCCAGGGTGTGCGGAGCTAAGTGTTCAAGAGAAGTGGACAACGGCTCACTGAGAGAAAGAAAGGCCAGAGACTGGACATGAAAATGATAAATTCTAAAGAGGCACATGAGAGAACTGAGGAATTAGAGGAGGACAGATCAGCATCCGAGCCACCTCTATGTATGCATCAGGGCACCTGCTATTGCACTCCAACTAGGGAGGCCAGGGGTTTTTAATCTTAAGTCATCTATTTGATGGAGACATCTTTGCTCTGAGCAGTTCTGGTTTACACATCTCATTCCACCATCAACACATGAGATGGTGCTGAATGAGTGAAATGCTTTGATGGGCACAGCATAACTACAAAGCGTCAGCCACTGCTGCCCTTCAGGATCTGAGTGTGACAGCCCTGGTATCAATGAAGGACTGAGCTTCAGCTGGCACATCAAATCTTTCATTCTGGACCCGCCGTGTCATCACAGCAATCACGTCAGTTTTATTATTTGTATGCTGGCAGGTTCAAGGTGCTCGTTTTCCCGCCTCCAGCAATAAAGGCACTTTATTCCATCAGTCAATGTAGTTTTGAATGATTCCACAATGAAACCAGAACTGCAGAAATGTCAGATTTATCCTCATTGGGATAAATTCTAACAATTGGCAGCCGCACTCAGCATTGGAAAAAAACGGAGAAGGAAATCTGTGATCATTTTGCACATTCACGTTTGTACCTTTTGTTGGGTTTTACTTAGAAAATAACAGTACTTACAGAATTAGCATTCTTCAAATTAAATGAAATGAACATATTTTTGACAACAACTGTCCATCATTTCAAAGCTGCACACATTTAGAAATTCAAATTACTTTGCTTGCTTTCTTACTGGTGTTACTAACCAATAGCCAGAAAAGCCAACTTCCCTCCCAGGTCACCCCAGTGGCTCCTGCCTTTCATTTTAACCAAATTGTAAAAATGAACTGCAATACGCAATCGTAATTGCAACTTAAATCTCCACCATTTTCACTTGTGGAAAATTTTTACTCTGAGCCTTAAACCAACCCCATATATTCACGTTTCTTGTATTAATAATACACATTATTTAAAACGTGTAAGCCCTCTGAATTGTTTGTAATAATTCTCTATATGGTCCATATTTAGAGACGTGCATCTGTGAACACAAGTCTAGGCCCCCTTCTCCAAGGCATGGACCCCACCTGGGTACGCCCTTGGCACTCGCCCATTGTGTACAGCAGGAGCACACTTTACTAGGGACCTTTCTAATGAGCCCCTGGTTACTTTCTTACTGCACTGCGGTCTTTCTGCCGTCCTCTCCTGTAATATCCCTTTTCCTTCTCTTCAATCTTTCCAGCAGGCTGTGCTGTTGTTGTAACGTGAGCCCTGACTGTCTTTGACGTGCTAATATCTCCAGACTCTCTAGCCTTTCTACCACCTTGCACTTCTTGAACGGTCTGCTGCTAGAATGAATGGTGCCGATAACAGCTCCCGTGTTTCTAATTGGCAATCCTGGGTACCATTTGTGTGGACTCACTCGGATGGGAGCAGCGACCTGATGGCCAAGTAATTTCATTTTTTTTTTTTGACCAGCTGTGTCTTCTTTCTTCTGAGATTAACTGCTGCCATTTGGGGGTCATAGGTTGGTTGTTTTCTGACATATTGATGTTTTCATGGTTGTGTTTCATCTGAAGTAATTTGTATTTGCATTTTTATTTAATAAAAAATTGACAAAATATATATCACTCTCTACTTAGTGATCACACATACCCAGATTTTACTTTATAATAGGCTTAAAATTATGCCATAATACAAAACAGCAGTTATAAGAACATCCACTTCACTCTTCGATTTCACATTTTACAATATTCTGTCTTCATCTGTTGATTTTGTTTTCAATACAAGGAAACCCCGTTTGTGGGAAGCAGAATAATTTGTATATTAATGCAATTATATAAAGCATTATACCGACACACACAAAGTGATTTTTGGCTTATTTGCATATTTTACAGATAGATTGCACTTGCATTTACAACAACTTATTTCTTGCACGGCCCAAAATCACACAACAAATGCCTCGATGGACATTAACAGGCCCTGTTTTTTGTCAGACCCCAATCTTCACAAGAAAAACTCCCAAAAAACTTGCAGGAATTTAGAACCAATTTAAAGTACCTTAGCTTGAATTTTGAATATGTAACACCACACATGCTGAACATCCAAAGGGATACTGGGAAGTGACGCTCTGACTGCAGGCCGAGAAAGTGCCAGGATTTCCTATTGAAGAGGGAAAAATTGGGAAGGATGCACTCAAACAGAAAGTGACTGTATGGGCATTTATTATAAAACTAAAGAGCTCAGCTACCACACTCTGCTGATGAAGTCCACTTGTCATAATGGTGCCATGTTGCAGAAAAGTCGCTGATCCTTTTCTCGAAACCAAGCTACCTGTATACAGCCGGAGAGGCAAAAGCCAAACCGCAGACAAGAAACTTCCTGGTGATGATGATGCTGAAGTGGTGCCTTCACAGCAATCGAAGTTAAAAAGTACTTACTATAGAGAATTCAAGTTTGTGTAATCTTCCATCTTTTAACATAATATATGTACTTTTAAGTGTGTTTCTGGGGTGGCATTAGACCACAAGATAAAAGAACATTTTTCTGGGAGTGTCTGCACCATGAAAAATATAATTGTTGGAGTCGCTGGAATCATAGCCAATTTGCTGATCCTTTTGTTTAGGAAAGCAGCACTAAAAGTTGATGTTTAGAGTATCAGTAAGACTCCAGAGTGGCCAACTTTGCGTTGATGGATTTCTTGGGCTGGTTTGTTTACCCAATTTGTTTAGGAAATAACAATGAGAAGTGTTTGTGGAATTTCACATGTTCATTGAGTTCTTTGGCTAGATTGTTTCCTGACTGTTTTGTGTTAGTTGAACCTCTGTAGTCAGGGACAAGAAGAACACAGTGCTCATTTAAAACAGACGCAACCTGCCGTGAGTACAACGAACATTGCAAAGCAAATAATGGCTCATTTTGAAAATAAGCACCTCTCTCATTATATATCGAGTGCAAGCAAAGCACCATAAAAATGAACAAAGATCTTTCATGTTTGAAAGTATGTGCATGTGTTAAAAATTATTCAAATTGTTGAGGTATTGAGGGGGGTGCTAGATTTTAAAAGTGCTTCAGACAACAGCTTGTGATTAAAGTTTGACCACTCTCGAGCAGGGGTTTCGGTTTCTGTCTCTGCTTTTGCAACTGGCAAACCCAGCTGTGAATGCAGGGAAATATTTGTGCATGAACAATGTGGCCAAGCACCCAGCGGACCTTAGAATCTGAGAAGATGTCGCCTTTATGTACTGTGTGTTTTGACAATAAGCCCTTGAGTCACAAAGTCACCTAGACACAGTTGGACAAACAAGACATGAGCTTTAGACGTGAAGGTTGCCTGTGTTCCGGACGTACCACAGACTCTTGCTTGATGTTGCTGATGTGGTGTCTTTACAGCAGTTTGCTTCAAAACGATAAATCAGCATCAAAACTCATGCCAAGTGGCTGCTCTTTGGTAATGCTTGAATGTTTTGTTCCATTCCTCTTGTTTCAAGAGGTTTGTCCAGGTAGTATTCGCCCATGAGATAAAATAACCTGAACCTGAGTATCCTTTAAATATCAGTCCTTAACCATTCAACATTTTAATACTTTTAAATACCTGAACAAACTGCTCAACAAAAGCAATAACTATTTGCTGTTCCCTCCCTGAAGGTGGCCTCTTTATTACAGTTTTCTTATTGTTTCATGAAAAAAATGCTAATTTTACACCCAAATTGTGATGAAAAATCACCCCAAAACTTACCTTACAAGTGTAAGTTAACACACCTACTTGAGAATCCATTGGTTTCCAAAAAAAGACAAATTTACTCTTTAATAAAGCTACACTTAAATGTAAACCAATCAAAAACTGTTATAAGATCTTGACTGATGATAGCTCTGAAATAACAAATCTGTAAAAGCAAATACACGGCAAGTAGCAGTGGGCTATCAGCTCTGAATGAATCTGTGTTGATCTGGTCTTAGTAAATATTTACAGTAACAAGACTAGCATTTGGGTTTAGTGCTGTGGCAGTGTGCCCCAGAGCTGCAGACCAGGAGTTCACCAAGATGAAGAGGAACACAGTTGTGTACTAAGATCATCTTGTGAACAGATTGAATGAACTTAGTACATCAGACAATGTTACAAAATGAATTCCACACAGATAATTACTGACTATTCTTGGTATTTGGATATGGCACTTGGTGCCACTGCTCTACTGCCAGGCTGCTCTCCTGCATGTGGGAAAGTCATCTTTGACAAAGGAGCATTGTAATCATCGGATGGAAAGATTCTTTCATCAGACTGGATGGCCAGCACAGACTCCACTATAGAAAATCTAGGGGTGGGTAAGCAGCTACTTGGCCAAGGTATCCAGAAATGTGACTTTATTTTTGAGTTTCTCTTTTACAATTTAATCTCCATTGTTGTCAACTGACCATAGTTCATCAATCAATCAAATTAATTAAATTAATCAATCAATCAATTAATGTGCTGTTGGTTTCAATTTACATTTTTACCCTGTACTGAGAATTGTTCACAGTGTTCTGCACCTGCACTCAGTGAAGTGTGCCATACAAAGTGTCAGGGATGCCAGGGGCGACGACCCGGTTGGGACGCCGTGAGGGACCGGAAGAGGGTCTACGCCCGCCTTGGACCACGTGGGGGCTGCCACCCTGGTTGCTTTGGGGGCCATGGGTAGAGGGCTTGGAAGCCCAACCCTGTAGGGGCCCGTGGTCACCGCCAGGGGATGCCCCAATGCCTTGGGAACCCTGGACCTCAGCCCTTCCGCCACACCAGGAAGTGCTGGGGGGAAGAGAAGTAGGGACACTCGGAGAGCTTCCTGGAGTACAGCCGGCACTTCCGCCACACTGGGGCGTGTCGGCGGGTGATTGCCGGAAACCACCTGGAGCACATCTGGGTGCTAATAAAAGGGGCCGCCTCCCTTCATTCGAGGCTGGAGTCGGGTGAGGAGAGGACTAAGCAGGAGACGAGAGTGGAGGCGGTCTGAAGAAGTGGAAAGGCAGAGTGTGAGAGAGGCCTGGACTTTGGGGGTTTGTGTGCACCTGACTTTTGTACATACTGTAAATAAACGTGTGGTGGTGACTTTGCAACATGTCTGCCTGTCTGTGTCCGGGCCATTTCCACAAAAGAAATAACATAATAATGTACTGTTATAGACATGGAAAAGCACTTACACTACTGAAGTGAAGCATAGCAGGATACGGAATCAAATATATTGAACTCAATGTCATAGAAGAAGACAAGCAATGCTCGAAAATATTTATTTTGGTTAATTAAAAAAAATATGGATCAATGTACATTTAAACCATTAATCTGCATTATAAAAGCACAGAGTTTGTGTCCCTAATTAAAGAAAGATGCTGCCAGTTTCTGTACTCCTTCAGTGTATCATGGAGTTAACCTTGGGGGTGTCCTCCAGATTTGATATGTGATCTCTCACAATAAGTACCACGTAAAGCTTGTGCTGCGATGAGAAATTTAAGAATATTGTCCTATGGCTAGGTATTTTCTACAGTTCGGTGATTTTTGGATTATTCAGTAATTAGGAAAATCTGGGTGCATAACGAATATGTGTTAATTCTTTTGTATTACTATCTACACAATTGGGAATTGAGTTACAGAGAGACAATTATGCTTCAGATAAAATACTATTAACGTGCCTCTCTCATCTTAATTATTTTCCCCTAAAGGGCAATCATATGAATGGCTGAACAAACCGAGAAGAAACACAAGACCAAAGCAAGCCTAGCTAAGGGTTAGTTAAATCTGGGATTGATCTTGTTCTACTGTCCACTGAGACAGCATGTAGACCTGAGGATTGTCTCCTCTTAGTACCATACTACGTAGTCTGGTCTTTTTCTACAGCTAGGACTATAAAAATCTCTGGTACATTACAACTGACCCAAAATTTCCTTATGGGATACAAGGTTTTAACAACACTTATGATGATGCACAAGTGTTGGTAAAATCTGGTAAAACTGGCCATTGGTAATAAATAAAAAAAAATAATCATGCACTCTGAGTGAGCTTTAAACTACATTTTGAATATCAACAAAAAATATTTCAAGTTTAGTGATAAAAATTGCATTACAGGTAAACAAATGTAGGCAGAAGTTTCAGTTGTGCTGAATTAATGGACAAAAAAGGCTGCTGTAGTGTAATACAAAATGACGTTTGAAAATTTTATTTTTAGAAGTAGCAGTTTCCAAAAAAAGAAAATCAAACATGTGCTTGCAGTGGCATTCCAGAAACAGTTTGTTTCAAGAGTTCTTAAAATGCTGTTTATGACAAAAGGCCGGAATTACAAACACTCGGGCATAATTCAGGTTACCACACACAAACCTTTGACTGCAAAAGTTTAATCGAAAAGTGTTTTTTTTTTCTTTTTTCTGAGCTCAGTTTGCTCTTTTTTCCTTGTCTTGTTCTTGTATTTAACCTGATGTTAATCTCTCTAGGATTTCTAAATATTTTTGTACCTAACACAGAAACAGTGTCTGAGTGCAAACAAGTCAGTCCGAGAGGAATCTCAGTTGACTGTCTTGTTCAGTCCAAACTCTCCACCAAGATCAACCACACAATTCTGATGGATGTGATTAGGCAATTTTATAGCCTCACACAAGTCATAAAAAGACATCAAAAACATCAAATCGTTACAAAATACTTTTGATGTCCAGGGATGTAAAAGATTCAATGAAAATAGCAAACACTAAATCACCATCATAGACTGTGTGTAGAAGCAAACAGGCCTCGCAGCAAAGGATAATCCTCTGTGCTGAACTGTCATTCTGCTGTCACCTTCTACACCTGTCCACACGTTGTGACCGGCTGGCAGGAACATAACAGAAACAAAGCTGCTAAGGAAAGAGCACAGGAGACAGTTATTGGAAACAACAGAGGTGGCCAAAAAGGAGTCCGAAGAAAGCAAGACATAAGCCACAGTATAAAAACAATAAATCAAGAGAAAGACAAATGAGCTGAGCAGAAGGATTTTTAATTTGATGCATAATGCATTCTGGACATGTTAACAAAGCTTCATGTCAACATGCATGATTCACGTCTTATTTATTTATTTGTTTCTGAATACCCATGCATTAAAATGAAGTGGAAGCACAACAGAACAAAGACATACCAGGCAACAAATGTTATACTTGGCACAGCTGTAATACATCACATGTACAACATTTTAGTTTTAGTACACTAAATGCCAAAAAAAGGATGTAAAAATATATCAGGCTTACAAACTGTGTGGTTCATTTATTACAAAGATACTAAACTAGCCGAACAAATCCATCGGCACATATAACTTTACATTTTTTTTTCTTCCTTTGTTTTTCCTCCTTACTGAGGTTCATTAAAACTTTGGTGAAATTGTGCTTATTGCACTTTAAAAATGTTACAAAAACCAAATACAATAATTTGAAAAAGGAAACACAGAATATTACACATGTATTAAAAAAATGGCAACATCTTGGATCATGGCAGTGAGACATCAAATAACAAACACACAAAAAAGGCTTATAAATTCAGTATAGTCAAAAACAATTAAGATATTCAGCACAGACTGCTTAAGAGAGAGTATTGGACGTTTTCTTAAGTTCTTTTTAATAAAAAAAAAATAATGACTGGAAACAATGCAATGCTACTGAGCACATGATGACATCTGGACTGTTTACATGTTAGTTTAGTAAAATATTAGAGCTGCCATGGCAGAACCTTTAGAGGATGGAAGGCAAACATCAACCATGTGCAAGTCAATTGTGAAGGTCCACAATGGCCTGCTATACTGTCTGATCTTTTACTCCAGCATGTAAAGAGTCACAGCACAGGAAGTAGTAGAAACAAAAAGGAAAGAGTGTAAGAGGCAGTCGGGAAGATAAACTCTCATTATCTGGTATATGCATCATCAAGAAAGGGGAAGAAGTAACAGCTGCTCACTTGTGAATGTTGGACATGGAGTAAATTCACCAGTGCCTTCAGACCACTTTTGCAAATTTCAACAGATGGCCGTTGGAGAGATGAGCCTGTGCAAGATATGCCATCTGAGGGTGTCAACTTGAGCAGACACCCTAATGGCATGTGGTTAGCTGCGACTTAAATACACCTCTTCCAAAATTAAAATTAAAAAAAAAAGGTAAGAAATTCTAAAATAGACCTTATAGTTCACCCTAGTCTTCCTACCACTTCTTTTTAATGAAGGGAACTTAACCAATAGGTAGAAGACCACCATAGGTAGTTGAGAAAAAAGGAATTACCAACTCTATGGATTAAATCAGCTAAAGGACACAACTCTTTTTATTGAAACAACATCAAATAACAAATTTGGAGTATCAAATTTCACTTGATCAGCATCTCCTGATTTTCACTTAAGCCAAAGCTGGGAGGGGATCTGTTCTGTTTCTGCAGATGCGTCTGTTTAACAATTATCTCAATGGTGTACTGTGAAATGCACACGGAAGAAGATTCACCAATTATAAATTATTTCCATTTTAGAATAACACTGAATTCAGAGAGCTATAAGGCACTATATTTGAGAATGTTCTTTGGGTTTTCTAACAAATGCTAAGGGCACTTGAGCAGCCAGGTGGTATGATGTATGTACTAAAGTGCAGTCTAGTCTCCCCAGACATAGCCTCGAGTTAGAGGAACACTGAACAGATCATCAACTGGTCTCTTGTTCAGACAGATGTGGTCACATTAAAAGTTAAGGAGGGCAAACCCTGCACACCACATAACATCAGAAGGTGACTCATCTTCACATCATACCAGGATCTTCACTTAACATGACATTATTTAAGTTAATGGGAAGATCACAGGGGGAAGACAGAAGAGCTTCTAACTGAGAACACTTCCAACTGCCATACTTACATGCATGGAAGAAAAAACTTATCCATAAAAGGTACTGAGGGGATTAGCTATTCCGTGCAGAGCCAGGGGTTACTGTAGAGAAACAAAGTAGGAGAAAGAGAAAGAATTTGGACGGCTACTAGAAAGCAGGAATTAAACGTGGCACAAGGGACTTGTATAGTCACAACTATTTAGTCTAAAGACGCAGGAGATATGCAGATTGGCAAAAAACTAACTGAATAAGTAACAGGTGTGCAGCTATATACTATAACAAACAAAAATGTCTTGTGGCTTTAGTCTCTCATTATTCCTATTTAAAAAAAACATCAAAATTGTTAATAATAAAATACATGGAATTGTGTAAAATATGATTTTTTAACATTGCATGATTAGCAATGTTTTATGAGGAAACTCTACTTAAAGACACATGCACTCGATTTACCTAAAAGTCTTTCTCAAACTTGAATTACACCTGGATTCACTTTCTCCTTGTGCCACGTTACTTATTTATTTGTTTATTTAAATGAGGCAAATGAAAATCTTTTACTGGACAGAAGTGGAGCTAGAAATGACTAGTGTTGAATGAAACAGTGTTTCTGATTTAAAAAAGGGACAGACAGACAGACAAACAAAGGGTGACTACCTAGCCTGGAAGAAAAAGAAATCAGATCAAAAACAACATCCCAAGAATTCAGAGGGTCAGCAATGGTCGCCATGTCTTGGAAAATTTCAGAAACGGAAGAAATCTGCCCAGAAAAGGAATGCAATATAATGTTAAGATAAAAAAGTACACATACATATTATGATCTGCTAAATACATTTCCAAATACTGAACAAGAATTAGTGTAAAAGATACATAGAAGCAAAGAACAAATTTTACAATAAAAACATTTAATATATTTAAACATTCAGATACACACACACATACATATTATATTATATTATTATATGGAGCTAAACAAAATCTAATGGGATACAACTTTTGCACACACACTGCTAGAATACATGCAAACCTCTTTAAACAGGTCTTTATCCTAACATGTCTATGCAGACATTACTTCAAGTATTTTAATGTAACACGCTGTAGCAGCAATGCTTTTGCCAGGAATGACTTGCTGTCCATCTAAGGTGGTCATGACGTCCACAATGTCCTATTGTATACTAATACACTTATACACAACAGGAGCAGTGCATTTTACTTTAAGTGACAGAAAATTAATTTTCTAACGTCAAAGATTTAAAAGTTCATTATAAATATAAATATGTTTCTGACCAATCAGTAATTCACTGAAAACTATTTATGGCTACTCTTGTAATTTGTGACTTAAGAATGTCTTTAGAAAAGAAACAGATGACACAATGGAGTAATGGTCATCAAAAAGATACTGAACCTCCAGCCTCTCTGGAGGGATGGCACTGCCTACACAAATCACTGCTTTATTCAGACTCCGAGGCTTTGGGGTATTCAGTGAGCAAACAAATGTTTTGTCTAGAATTAAAATGTAATGAAAATCACAAGAGAGAAGATTAGGTTATGTAGCACTTTTCTAGCTTTCCATGCTACCAATCTTAACCTCAGTGGTGCATTCTGCTAAAGTCAAATTTAACAAGACAGAATTAATTCAGAACAGACATTTTAAGGAAGCAGAGGCTGAAGCCACTCTTACTCTCTCCAGGTTTCCATACTGATAATACAGTACGAAACAGAAATATTCAATAATTCCAGCAATGATATGTCTTCTTTAAATGAGAAAACCAGTCACAGTTGGCAGTATATCACTGCATAAACTATATAAACCAAAATAGTGAGCATGTACATAATTTTATTATACAGTAAAAAAAAAATGAGCTTTGAAGTGCGCATGCATGTTAATTTTCAAATATTTAATATGACTACAGAAAAGTCACAATTAAAGGCTAAATTTACACATATTATTTGACACTTATGTGTGTTTGTATAGAGAGTATTACGTATCATCCACACACTCTTATATAAACATACATGTACTATTTAAACAAATGCTTTAAAAAAGCAACACAAAATAGACAAATACACTGCATATAACACTTCATACTTGAACATTTTCAGAACTAAAATTGCATTTGAGCATCCCACTACCAAGCAGCAGTCAGTTGCCTTCCTGCTACTGCAGAACAATGAGCTGGTGAATGTGAAAGATGTCCATGGTCAGGCACCCTGCTTATGTGAAGCTTGAACTGCAAATGGAATGGAAAAACAAAAACAAAGGAAAAAATTACAAAAAAAAAAAAACCAAAAAAAATGACATAAAAGACATCACATGGATATATCAAATAAAGTTTTAAAGGAGATGCTAAATTAAAATGAAATGGATACACAATGTACCAGACAGCTTGGGTCAACTGCAACAAACTGAAAAGAGCGCACTAAGAGGAGCCCAACAGCAATACATTATGGTGCTGATCTCTGTCTGTAGCACTGCACTAGAATGGTTATAAAGTGCATCTGCAATGGACCCTAAGCAACAGCTGCTGCCCTCCAGAGGTAGCCAAAGTCCCGGACAAGCATTTAAAAAAAAAAAAAAAAGTGGAACAACAATACAAAATGTATTAATTTTCAAGTTTTGTTAATACACATGTATAAACTGAAGTGTGATTTTTAGTAATGGAAGTTTATCTCTTAGCTCTGGATTATAAGAGAGGAGAGAGGAGAGCTAAACGAGATTGCCATGTACTACTGTGAGGTTTTAAGGTATTCTGTATTATCCGGGAGACAAATTAAAAGAGATGTATTGCGATAAATGGGGAAAGCAGAGGGTAAAAAGAATAAAATGCAACTTTCTATAATAAAAAAAAAACAAAAAAAAAACTTTAACCTCTTAAAAGTGATTATTTATGACTGTACTTTGGAATACTGTCACTTCTCTGTTCTGTGGTCTGATTAGACTGTGTTACAAACAACCAGAAGGCCTTGGAAGAGGTGTGTCGTCCAAATCAATCACAAGGTTGGGTTTCACTGCACACGTTAACAATAATGGTGATCACTGCTGATGGACCAAATAACTGACGCTGGCAGGCATAGCGTTGTTTTGAAATTCCAAAAGCTCATTCAGTGCCACTTTTTGCTTCCCCCCCACCCACACACTACAGGATTATGTGCCAGATTATACCATTGTGAAGAATCAGCATGCTCACTGATGAAAACTCCATAATGCAATGCTTCTTCAAGATTGGATTTCAGTTGACTGCTGTCAAAAATTCAAACAGCCTACTGCTCACCTTTGTTTGGCATAGTTATGGTGGTTATACACTGAGATGGAATGACTGCAGCAGCACTGCAGCTGGGTCAAGAAAGTCTTTTACAGTAAGTGACCAGAAAACCTGTTATGCAGTACTGCAATTTCTCTCAATTCTTCATTTGTTTCTTGGCAGCACTGGAATAAATACACAATATAAGACTATGCATTTGTTTAAATAAATACTATGTTGGTTTCTTTGGAGAACCAAGATGTTTTAAGGTTAATTTCTTAGTTGTGTTCATTGTGGATACCACTCATCTAGCTGCAAAAATTCACATTAACTGACTTGCAACTGAATAATAATAAATCAATAGTATTGGGTACTCTAAGAGACATGGGGTTGAATACAGAGCACATCCCAAAAGTCCCATGTCCATTAACATACAGACTGACTCAAATAGTGCAGGCGCCACTGCTCTGGTTGTGGCAGAGAGAATCTCGACAATGAGGCAAAACAAGCAGCAGTAGAACAGCTTGCACGACATAGCACAGCAATGCACCAGCAAGCTCTTCACCAGTTTTAAGTGAATATGCTGAAACTTAAGAAAAAATGGTTTGAATTAAACATGAAACTTGTGCTGGCACAGAAGCAGAAAAGAGAGGGGGAGAGAGACAACATTACCTTGGAGAATTTTAATTTTCTCTTTGTGTTTGTTTAAAATACGTTGTGCTTCAAATGTACTACTTTAACAAAACAGAAGAGCTTTGAAATTAGGGGGAACAATAATTCTATTTCCTTACTTCACAACTTTAACTTCCTGCTTTTCTAGAAATAAAATGTGATCTTTACTGGCCATTAATTGGTGTCTTTGGTACTGATTTTGTAATTATAGCATGTTCACTTGTTTGCCTGGACTAACATTAAAAACAAAAGGAGTCCTGGAAACTGGACTAAGCACAATTTTGATTTTACACATTTTTTGAGCTTGGAGAAAACTGACCAGAATGCCGATGGACTAACTCTAGAAGGTTGTTGCAATTGACCCTTTGATTTGAAACAATGAAAACCGCAGACATGCCACAACCTTAACTTCACGTGATAAAAAGTACAATCTAAGAAAGAATATGATTATTAATATGTGATCTACACTGTTAATTTGTTTGAATTCCACAAAACATTAAACAAATGCATGCTAGGGACTACTGGTTTGGACTCCAGATTGTGTTTCTTCCTGTACAACACTTTGTTTACCACCAGTAGCAAATATAGCCAAGCAGGATTCTCAGGCACAGAGTGAGAGTGCTGGATGTCCCCTCCAAGAACAGCACAGTCACTGTAGAGCTCAAAAACATCCTAGTATCACATTTGTTGATCATTAAGAGAAAATCTTTTTAAACTGGAAAGTATCTGGCAATAATTCAGCAATGTAAACTAGAGACATATTTTTCTGTAAGTGAAATAATATTATAAGTAAATAAATAAAAAAATAAAAGCAAACTGTTAGAATAATAGGAGGACTTGTGATGTTCCAGCGAATCTGGACTAGACCCTCATGGAAGGAAAAAGTTGAAAGACAGCAACAAGCACTTTTATAGGTATACAATTTTAAACTAAAGGGAAATCATATTTTAGGATCAACATTATGCTTTAATAAAATTCTGAAGCAAATTCAGAATTGGAATATACAGAATCAGTAAAAAGAAGAGCACATTTTTTTTATATTGTTTGGAAGGACAGGAGGATGTCATGGTAATAGCTCACACATCCTTACAGGCTGTTCCGATTCCTCTCCGGAGTCACCTCCATGATGGGAATATGATTTTCTTCCAAACATGCTGTTGCTTGAACTGACCAAACTAAATGGGTCCAGTCTTCGTATGTACAGTTGTGCTTGAAAGTTTGTGAACCCTTTAGAATTTTCTATATTTCTGCATAAATATGACCTAAAACATCACCAGATTTTCACTCAAGTCCTAAAAGTAGATAAAGAGAAACCAGTTAAACAAATGAGACAAAAATATTATACTTGGTCATTTATTTATTGAGGAAAATGATTGAATATTACATATTTGTGAGTGGCAAAAGTATGTGAACCTCTAGGATTAGCAGTTAGTTTGAAGGTGAAATTCGAGTCAGGTGTTTTCAATCAATGGGATGACAATCAGGTGTGAGTGGGCACCCTGTGTTATTTAAAGAACAAGGATCTATCAAAGTCTGCTCTTCACAACACACATGTTTGTGGAAGTGTATCATGGCACAAACAAAGGAGATTTCTGAGGACCTCAGAAAAAGAGTTGTTGATGCTCATCAGGCTGGAAAAGGTTACAAAACCATCTCTAAAGAGTTTGGACTCCACCAATCCACAGTCAGACAGATTGTGTACAAATGGAGGAAGTTCAAGACCATTGTTACCCTCCCCAGGAGTGGTCGACCAACAAAGATCACTCCAAGAGCAAGGCATGTAATAGTCACCGAGGTCACAAAGGACCCCAGGGTAACTTCTAAGCAACTGAAGGCCTCTCTCACATTGGCTAATGTTCATGTTCATGAGTCCACCATCAGGAGAACACTGAACAACAATGATGTGCATGGCAGGGTTGCAAGGAGAAAGCCACTGCTCTCCAAAAAACATTGCTGCTTGTCTGCAGTTTGCTAAAGATCACGTGGACAAACCAGAAGGCTATTGGAAGAATGTTTTGTGGACGGATGAGACCAAAATAGAACTTTTTGGTTTAAATGAAAAGCGTTATGTTTGGAGAAAGGAAAACGCTGCATTCCAGCAGAAGAACCTTATCCCATCTGTGAAACATGGTGGTGGTAGTATCATGGTTTGGGCCTGTTTTGCTGCATCTGGGCCAGGACGGCTTGCCTTCATTGATGGAACAATGAATTCTGAATTATATCAGAGAATTCTAAAGGAAAATGTCAGGACATCTGTCTATGAAGTGAATCTCAAGAGAAGGTGGGTCATGCAGCAAGACAACGACCCTAAGCACACAAGTCATTCTACCAAAGAATGGTGAAAGAAGAATAAAGTTAATGTT
The DNA here is from genome assembly GCF_016835505.1 of Polypterus senegalus. Classification (NCBI taxonomy): domain Eukaryota; kingdom Metazoa; phylum Chordata; class Cladistia; order Polypteriformes; family Polypteridae; genus Polypterus; species Polypterus senegalus. Next base: position 68,896,221 of record NC_053160.1, on the reverse strand, counting down.
TTGGAATGGCCAAGTCAAAGTCCTGACCTTAATCCAATCGAAATTTTGTGAAAGGACCTGAAGCGAGCAGTTAATGTGAGGAAACCCACCAACATCCCAGAGTTGAAGCTGTTCTGTACGGAGGAATGGGCTAAAATTCCTCCAAGCCGGTATGCAGGAATGATCAAACGTTACCGAAAACGTTTAGTTAGAAAGCAAAGGTTCACATACTTTTGCCACTCACAAATATGTAATATTCGATCATTTTCCTTAATATTTTTGTCTCATTTGTTTAACTGGTTTCTCTTTATCTACTTTTAGGACTTGAGAGAAAATCTGATGATGTTTAACGTCATATGTATGCAGAAATATAGAAAATTCTACAGGGTTCACAAACTTTCAAGCACCACTGTACCTCAGGCTCCTCTCTATAGTCCATTACTACCAGAAAGGCTAATAAAAAGATTAATGGATTGAAATTTAGCCATACTAACTCAGAAGCAAGACTAACTTGTAATGTAAGTTATTTATCAATTTAAAACTGACAATTCTTTTGCAACATCACAATTCACATTTAATCTGCTTTTCCTGACAATGACAGAGGCAACATACCAATCTAGACAGAGCAGGAGCACCTTATGGTCATAACAGTTTCCAGCTTATCCATGAGAATTCCTAGGTGTCACCACCAGGCAGGGTGAGAAGTACTGTATACTCCCCACCACTACTACTATCCTATGCCTGTGCTGGGTCTTCTGTTAGTGGGCCAGGCTTACTGTAGGAGGTATTCTTCTTTCTGATGTATTCAAGAAAGTTGCAACTTTAATTGTACTATAAAAAGCACACTCCATATGACAAATCTCATGCTGGCCTTTTAGAAGAAACCCTGAATAATTCTGAAAGGATGCTCTAATAATAATACTTTTAGATTTATGCACAGCTTTTTTACTTCTTTTTTTGACCACATCATTTAATTATTCAGGCTTAAGAATGTGGTTTACTTATAAGATTGCTTTCAGTATGTATAGTAAACATAATGACCTTATTGTCTGTAGTTAGATATGTCACTCACTATAGGGACAATTTCATCTCCTTGGTCTATCTTGCCATTAATATTTAAAAATTGAAAACATAATATATTTCATTTATATACTGATGAACGTATTTACACTTAATATTTAAAGAGACTAGGGGGCTCCACCCCCTGCTCGCTTCACTTGCCCACCCCCGGGTTTGGTTTACCAGATATACAGTACAATTTAAAGAGAGTTATTTTCATGGGAATTGTTACATATGCACTATTTTCACTTTTACTTTAAAACTTTTGTAAAAACAATACTTGTCCTTTATTTCTGGCCTCGGGCGTGGTTAAATCTTTCTCGCAGGATGAACAACGCTGCTCGTGTTGTGAAGAGGGGGCTGAACACACGCTAAGGAGATGCTGTCGGATCACCTGCTGTGTTTCTGCTGCTGCCGCTGGCGAGCTGCGCGTTTTTTGTTGCGCTGCACGTCGATCATTTAAAAGCATGTACAGCACCTGTCCTTTTGCCACTTCGCATCTCTGCCGCTCGCGTTGTGAAAGGGGAAGGGGGCCGGCTGAACGCACGGTAAGGAGAAGCGGTCGGATCATCTGCTGGCGAGGTGCATGTTTTGCTTGTCGCTTGTCAACTAATTACAAATAGCAGTGACGTTTACAGTCTGCACATTTTTGTGTTCCATGGAAAGAATTTAAATGTTTTAAGCATTGTACAGATAAGAACAGATGAAACAAAGTAATACTGTGATCTATGTACAATGTTCACTTCCTCTGTGTTCTGTATACGGTGGACCCCTTTACAGGGCTGTGCAAGCATCTAAACTGAAAAAGACATGGTGTTGCTCCCAGCTTCTGTTTTACATAGGGCTGGTGCACTATACTGGCAATACTCTTGTTTGTGCTTTGTAAACAGGAGCACAGTGGCACATTCTGGTCCAACCTCAAAGTGGACACCCCAGTTCTATGCAACATTACATGTATTTTACCATCCAGCTACCCCTCCCCACCCCCTATTTTGAAGTTTATTTATATAAGAGTACTGAAAATTCCAATCTGGCTTTAGTTTGAGTGTATTTTGTACTGCACTGTGAGGAGAAAGAAGAAGCCAACAGAACATGGAGTACTGTGTGTATGCCCCATTTTCTCCATGTAATCACAGCTGATGCAAAGAAGGACAATCTGCCTAAGAATAACCAACTTGTTACAGCTTTGCTATTGGCAAAGACTGAGGGGAAAAAAAACACCAAATAATTTTCTTTTTTCTAAAACATCACTAAATTTCAATCAAATCCATTAAGGCACTTTTGAGATTTTTTGGGGTATTTAGTTTGCCTGTTGTGGGGTAGAGCTTTTACCCCTTAATATAAATATATTAAAATAACCTTTCAATATTGGATTCAACAAGGTGCTGAAAACACTGCTTACAGATTTAGGTCCTTGCTGAAGTCATACCATTACACAATTATTACACACTTACACAGCATGTTTATGCCATACATTCATTCATTCATTCTACAAAACTCTGGTTTCACCTAATTCCATATGTATGTGCCCTGCTGGTTTTAGATATGGGGTCAGGAGACTGGAGCAAAATGAAGTCACTGTCCTTTTGATGGAAACAGTTTGGGAGTTCTTAGTGACATGGCACATTAATCTGGTCTAAGTATCCTTTAGAAAAGAAGACTATGGCCATAAATGTATGCACAAGGCCAGCAAAAATGCAAAAATGCAAAATGTACATAGTGGCATTTAAAGATGCTCAACTGGTATTAAAACATAAGCCAAGGAACCGTTCCCAACATCTTCACACTATGACTGTATCATTGATACAACACAGGATGGATCCATGGATTCATAGTGTTTAGACCAAATTCTAATCCAACCATCTTCATTTTACAATGGAAGTCAAGATTTGCCTGATCAGGTAGCATTTTTTCCAGTTTTCAATCATCCTGTTTTGGTGATGATTTGTTCCTATTCTTAGCTAAGAGAAGTGTTACCTGGAGTGGTTTTCTGCTGTTGTATACTCCCTGCTTTAAAGTCCCAAACCTTTTATGTTCAAGAATACATTTCGACACAGCACTGCTGCTATTTCAGTATTTGTGGCATTTCTGTTGGTTTGAACAAATCTGGCAATTTTCCTTTGACCTTTCTCAATAAAATAATGCCCCCCCACAAGTGTATAATGACAAAACAAATAGGCCTAAGTAATGGATTATACTTAAGGATGTCATTTTACTTTAATCTCCTATTTTATAAAATGAATTCATGCCAAATGCTATATGTCATTATAAGGATTTGTTTTCAATACATAAGAACACTTCTTGATAGCATTAATTACATCTTCACTAGACGAAAAGGTTCAATAATTTGCCACTCAAAAAAGAATTTCCAGCCCTTGGATTGGAAAAAAATGTATGTGACAGCTTGTGAATGGAATAAAGAGACGTGTATACAGTGCTTAAAGATCTCCAACAGCTGACAAATTAATAAGGAAATGTTGAACTGTTAAGGCCTCTAATGCTTTATATGATGGGAAATTTCCTAAAAATACAAAAAAAGAACATATGGGGAGAACAACCCCTGCCTTCTGTTTTTTACTGTACTCCTTTTAATACAAACCTAATTACTCACAATTATTCCTACATAAACAAACCCGCTGAACTCTTCTACTTTTGAAAACTATTTGTCAGACACCTGTAATACATAAATGCATAATTACCAAATACAAGCGTATAATTTAAAACAAACCAAATGCTTATTCCCATCAAAGGAAAGCAGCAAACATAATGGTAGAAAGGAAAGGTAAAATCATGTGATATCTGGAAACAGAAAAACTGTCATGTAAAACAAATACTCACTTCTTCTTGTCTTTGTCCTTCTTAGTAGGCTGTGATCCAGCTTGCTGAGCCTGTGACTGAAGAAGTGCTTTTTTCTTATTGAAAGCAGAAATTTCCTCCTCAATCTCCTTTTTCTTTTCTTCTAATTTCTTCTTCTCATCTTGGTGAGTTTTTTTTAGTCGATCAAACTTCTCATGTAGCTGAGGAAGTAATTTTCAAAAAAAAAAAATGTAAAAGGGACCACAGAGAGGTGGATTGTCTTTTACAAGAGTGCTCTTTATGCCCCATCAACACAATTCAGGCGCTCAAGTTCACTGCGCTCTCAGGCTCCAACAGCAGTTAGCACAAGGTGCTAACACTCCTGCCAATTTTGCTTCTTCCTGTCAGTCCTCTCTTTTGTTTATGTCAGTGGCTAGGAACAAAAAGCTCTAACATAACCCACTTTTAATCCTCCTTTTCCAGAGCAAAAGCTTTTGGAAACAGTCTTACACCAACACATTACAGCATTCCTTTGTGGTAGAGATTTGATCTATTATTAAAAAAAAAAATGCACTACATAAAAAAAGAAGAAGAGAAAATGAGGAACTTCCATAAAGGTCTGCAGACTCAATATATGGAATAAGTTAGTAACACACAATAAACTAATTACTTCAGGTTAGGCAACCATTGCTAACATTGACACTAACCACTAAACGTAGCCAATTTATAAACACACATCTTTGGATCTTTGGGATATGGGACAAAATCTGAAATACAAGAAGGAAAAGACAAACACAGATGTAGGAAGAAATCTAACATGGAGGTCAAGTTTATAACACAATGTTTGTTAATTCACAGATATTACAGGTTGAGTACCCTAATCCGAAATTCCAACAATTTGAAATGCTCCAAAATCCAAAATTTTGAGCGTCAACAAAACACCACATCAAGTTCAAAATTTCACACTGGAGTTTCTTTTATAAAACTGCTTGAATTCAAGAATGTGAAAATATGCATATGCCAAAAAGTGGATGTGAACAACATATGAGCAGATTCAAAACGGATTTATTCTGTCAGAGCAGGAGGGTGGTTGGGGGAGTCCCACTGTCTGTATCAAGAGATCATGATGACAATGTGACTTGGTCATCAGAGGCTGACATAGCCAGTGAAAGTGACACTTGATCGGTAGATTCTGACCTGTCAAATTTCAGTAAGGTTTGTGTTTGATACTATTGCTGACAATCCTGCACCTCCTCGTCGCCCATTTATCGGTAAACCCCATAAACAAAAGATGTTTGTTGATCCTGATTATCTGAACTATTTATACTTTGTTGATGAAAGTCTAGTGGAGAAAACAGTTGCAGAAACAAACAGCTATACTAAGCAGTGTCGGAAAAGTCGCAGCAAACCATTTACTTGTCCCAATTGCTGTCAGCCTGATGACATGTAGGTGTTTAGTCTCCGGATACTGCAGAGCATAGTGGATGAACCAATCCAGAGATGGTACTGGTCCACAAACTGGTTGTTACAGGTGCCCATTTTTGGCTAAGTTATGAGTTAGTGTTGTTTTTCACTCATGAAATACCTTCACTGATAATGATGGCTATGATGAAGCCAATCACCCAATAACAAAACTGTACAAACTGTGGGATGTGTATCAGGTGATTATCAAAATATGCAGAAGGTTTATGCTGTTCAGTTCATTGAAGCCAACGGGCAAAGCAAAGCAAGCTCTGGGTATATCTGGAACTCAATACTTTAAACCAGTAAAGTGATTAAGTGGGACGAAAATTACAGTCAACAGTGCATTGCTACATTGTCTCTGGCGGTGTCTTTGCTTGACCAAGGATGGACAGTTTCTATATCTTGCCTCAACTGCATAAGATTTTATTTAAAAAAATAAAATAAATAAATAATATAGCATTGCACGACTGAATCGCCAGGATATGCCTGGTGTCTCTGCCTGCATGGTGCAGTAGCTGTGCGACAGAAAGGCCAAACGACTGTGATCAAGTGGAAGGATAAGACCGGCGTCTGCTTCCTAAGCACTGTTCACAATGCACCCACTGTCAATGTTCATGTCATTGGAATTCTAACCTGCCATGTGCAAGCAACAAAAATAAATCTTTTGACATCTGCTGGAACAGTGTGTTGGTGACTGTTTTAAAACATCACATGAAGCATTTGAGCTAAACCTGCATCAGTACAGGAGTGAATATTGTTGACATTTGAGTATTTACATGCATCAGTTATGTCTTTTGTTGTTGAAACAAAGATTCAACTGTTTTAGATCGCTTCTCTGGGGGTAAACATAATGCTAAGGAGGTTACCAGTATTTGGCACCACAAGAAGCTTAACAAAACACAGTACTATGAAACAGCACTAAACCTAAAAATTCATGGGTATGCAAAAAAATAGAAACAAGAGTGAACTTTGGCAAGAAGAAGCTTCCAAAGAACCTCACAACAAAAAAAAAGAAAAAAAAGAAAACCAACTCTGCATCATAAGATTGGAGAAATCATTCAAAATGAAATAAGCCAGCACATAGTGAAGCATTGGGGGAAGTAAATACTGAGGATGATTTGACCTTTTTCGGTAGACAGCAAACAGCCTGGGATCAAGTATAATCAGATATGCATTTTGGCAATATTTCAAGCAGCCGTAGTATCAATATTGTGATGTTAACATAGTACAATGAAATTCTTACTTGCAAGTGTGAACAACACACAACATATTGGCATTCACCTCTGGCAAGATACACAAGAATGTAATAAAATACATACTGTAATGTCAAATATTAGTCGATAACTTTTAGAAATTATTTAGATAACAGCAGGAAGTCAGTGATGACAGTACTATCAATTGTATAATGTACATTGATTGCTGCATTTGGCAAGTCAGGACCCTAAAAGCTACATTTAGAACTTCTTATAGGTTACTTGGAATATTATGAAGACTGGATTACATTAGTCAAGATGAAAGATAAAAAGGTATAAAAGTTTTAAGGAAATCAACAAATTGTGGGGCATTCTACTTTTCTATATGCCATTCATTATATGACCAAGCGTTAACAGTGGCTTAGTGATGAACCCAACAAGACCCATTTTATACTGCTATCTAGTAGCTGAGGAATTAATTACTATTGTATACATACTGAAAATGATGAGAAAATAATAAACAGTGCGTTCTACAAATGCATACTGTATGAAGATTTTCATGTTCTTTTCATTTGTTTCTCTTACCTCTTTTTCTGCTTCTTTCAGCTCAGTTTCTTTTTCTTTTACCCTCATTACAAACATCTGCCTCATCTCCTCTTCTTTCTTTTGGAGCTCACCCAAGAATTCATTCCTCTTGGCTTCATATGTCTCCTGCAGACTGGAGGAAGAAAGAATGAGCAGACAAATCCATTAAAATATTCTAGCCAAGCTTTGTTGCATATAGTAAAAATTTTTGATGGTATCCAAAAGAGGCAATTAATTCTTGTGATAGGAATGTGTTTAGATTAATTTAAAGAAGGCTAAGACAAAAGTATTTAGGGGCACCGAACATGTCACATGCACAAATAACGAACACTGGTTAAAATAAGAGTCAGTGCTTCATGAATATTCCAGCAAAGCATAATTTAATAAATTATAATTCATTTCTTTAGTCTTGCAATACCACTCTACACGCATGAAAAAACTCAGCATATCTAAAATACTTGTATTTCAATTGCAGTGCCAAAATGATTTGATTCCCACGCAGAATGTAGTGAAAGGCTAATCATTTTCATCTTCCACTTTTACGGTTGTTTTATGTTTGCACCACTAAGCAGACATACATTAACAGCAACAATTAGAACTGAGCAGGTTTTCCAAAATGGATACAATGATAAAGGAATGTAAATCAAAAATAAGACATCTATTGTACAATAATGTGTATCTGAAGGTTTCCTTAAAATAATATATACTTGATTATTGTCCTTTGATTATTCTAACTTATTGATCCTTGATTTACAGAAAACATTTTTTCCCCTGACATAATCAGAAAATCCATACAACTTACTGTATATGAAATAATGGTGTGTTTAGGGCTATGTAGTGCTGACAAACTTTGCCGCTTCATTGGCTAAGTGTTTTAACTTTTACTTTGGTGTGACACCAAAAACAAATACACAAATTCATTAACAAAAACTCAGTGTACTCAGTTTACTTTGACTGGCCATACCTGAAAGGTTTACTGTCTGGATCAGTGTCCTTGAAGCCCATCTCCTCCAATTTGCAGCGTCGGTATAGTTCATAGTGCCGAGAATGGGTTTGTTCACGCAGATCTTCCATATTAACTCTGATCAGCATCTCTCTCAATTTCACAAAATCACAGTGATTTTCATTCTCCACTGCAGTGTTAGGAAAAGTCAGATATTTCATATTTTGAAAAATCATATCTCCCTATAAAAGTATGTAAAATACAGCCTTACATATGTTTCAAAATAGCTGTATTTTTCACACTGACCCATATCCTGTTTGTCTGAGCTAAAAATACATAAAATGTATGCAGGAAGCTGTAAACGGAACACCTGTATAAACTTTCATAATAGGATGCTGGGCCACCATAAGAATTCAAAATGACGGTGATGCACCTTAGCATAGATTCTATGAATGCAGATAGAATGTCAACACTATTCTTCCATTACAAACTCCATTATTTGCTGTGCTTTATTTTGTGACTGTAAATTCCCAGTGTTTGTGATATTATCAGAAAGAACAACATATATTCTTTACAGCACTATGATTTTTTCAGGTTATTCACGGTTTACTTGTACTTTATGGATCAAGCATCATCATCTCAGAAAACTAGATCAATATCAGGATTAATCAGTACACTACAAGATGAATGTAATCATGTGTGTTTTTTTTTTTTTTTAATTTTTGAAGAAGAATCCTTGGACATTAGAAATGGTATTTATGGCACTGAAGTTTAATGTTTAAGGGGAAAAACACACATAAAAGAAGAACATGCGACTTAGGTTGCTGGTGATTGATTCATGTGTTTCTTTAAACTGCTTACTTCAAGTAACAGTCATGAGGAGCAGAAACCTGTCAGTCTTTCACAGGGGACCAACTGACATAAATAGTCAATCAATTCAGGTTTGTCAATAAATCCCAAAAGTATGTCTTTGGGATATGGAAAGGCAAACCTGAGAAATATCCACACAAACAGACACAATGTGTAAGTACCACACCAACACTGACGGGACTGGAATTTCAGCCGAGTATCCTGAAGCTGTAAGATGTTAACAAATGCACCAAAATGTAAACAACTGTTTTTAATTTAACAGTCATGTTAGGTAGTTCAATCAAAAAAACAGCTGCTAGCAAGCTCCAGCAGATTTAGGACTGTTAAAAAATAGCAAGTGTTTAGAAAAGGCAACAATGTGCTAAGAAATCCGGACAGCTACTTTAAATTGCTTAAATTTGCTACATGTTTACATATAAAAGTCATGCTTTAATTATTTTTAGTCAAATAAAATAAATCCAGCCAACGAAATGAACAGCCACTTAAATATAACCTAATATGTCCTAATTTACACAAATTACTTACAAGTTTAAAAAAAAATGGAGGAGAAATTTTAAAAATATGATGATGAAAGGTGTGCTCCATTATGATGAAGTGAACTGAAAATCATTACAGTTAATAAGGAAATCAGCTTATGTTCTCTTCAGTATGTAGCTTTCAGAGATGCATACCTTGCACGATACCCCAGGGATACTGCCTAGCTTTAGCCATTTTATTTCCAATTTTAACTTCTTCAGTGCTTCCCACCACAGCAAAAGGAAGATGAACCTAAAGACAGAGGTGCATGTTTTAAACTTATGAACAAACATGAACCATATTTAATCAAAGTCAGATGTAAAACACAATTAAAGAATTGTCTGAGGTCTATAGCAACCTATTTTTGTTAACGTAACCTCAGAAATACCGTACATACCCAGAACTTCACAAACTCCCAAACCTCTATTAACAACATTTTTGAATTTAAAGTGCTAGTTTCCATTACCAACGTAAAGTCCAACAAGATTCTCACTTGTGTTCACCAACCAATTTGTTAAATCTGATTCCTACACTTTCCTGGCATTTCAGTAGGTGAGTGTGAATGGCAGCTTTATTTGGTTTCCTTGAGTTATGACCTGGTCATTGGAGTTGCTCTTGACACCAAAAACTGCCTCCTTAAATTCTAACTTTTCTGTTCCAGGTGAAGCTCACTTTGTTCTTGTTTGACAATCAGCTGTTATATGTGTGGCACTAATCCTTAGCCCAATTTATCAATAGCAAGCCTACAAGGTGCAAAAATTCCTAACTACATAGCTCAATGTATTCCTAAAACATGCAAAACCTTTTATCGCTTCACAGTCACAATTTTAGGAGAGTCATTATTAAATATTCTTAAGGAAAGTTTGAGGGTTAAAATTTTAAAATAAGCCACTTTGCTGACACAAAAAGAATGCAATATCTCCCAATTATAATCCCTCCTGGAAGATTTTCGTGACACCACCAAGTATATTAAATCTATTTCAACATAGCTGACCACAAGCAATCTCAACAGCCAAACCACGTCTGCCTGACCCTCCCTAGAACGAACGTTCTAACTTTAGTTAAAGCTGCCAGTTATTCTAAGGCAAAGAAAATGCTACTTAAAATATAAAGATTTTAGTGTGGAGCTGAATGGAACTTGAAAGATATACATATAAAGATACTATATACATGGGGGGGAGATCTTCAGATGTTAGCAACAGTAAAGATAGCTATATATCCTACAATATATGGTAAAAAATCTTAGAATCCCATTCCATAAATATAGCATTATTATTATTTAGCAATTTTTAATCTACATCTTATAATGCATGTCATAATTTATTGGTCGCTATGCCAAAAGGTACAGGAAAACAAATAATCCTGCTTTATTAATTTTCATTCTAAGAGGCAGAACCTACCCTAATCTAGTGCCCCAGATTATAACATTACTAAACCTTGGAACTTTGATTTTTACTCTTTTAACTTAAACATTTTGTCTAAAATTTAGCAAAAAATGACAACAGACAAACATTATTTGACATCCATTTGCTTTCTCAATAGGGTAGTCTATTGAGAGCCTTAGCCTACACTGATAACATTGAATAAAAGGCAGAGACCAGACGTGTGTGGGCTATTTCACACTCATGCAGCCACCCACACTTATTTACATGAGATGAAATTAGTGCTGCAGATTAACATAAGTTGCACATTTTTGAGATATGGGAAGAAATTGTAGAACCCATATAAATTTCACATGAGCACAGAGAGTATTCTCCGACTTCACACAGACAGTGACTAAGCCAGGTATTCCACTCTTGCCCTGGAGGTGTAACACAGCATGCTAATCACTGCTTCTCAGACCTGCCCGGTACTTTATCCCTATCAATTATTATTTTTTCCCCTTCATCATTTGGGGTCACTTTGTAAACGTAAGCCATTAAAAAGCTTTAGAAATGCACCACATTTAAATGAATAAAGTCAAAGAGTGTCACATTTTAACTATAATTTCACTATCATGGATTGCCAAAGGGCTTTGGAACTTTAAACTTGATGTTCCCTGCTACATTCAGTAATAGATGGCTTTGAATTTTGATCTTGTACTGCTTTACTCACATAGATGTTTGAAACCATTCATATCTTAATCATCATTTATTTCAGATATCACTTATCAGACTGCAGGATCACACTAAACTACAACCTGCTGTGTACTTTTAACCAAGATAAAATTATTCAGAAACACCTATGTATAGAAAAACACCAACATCTTTTGCTTCAGCTAGCATGTGAATCCCATAGAAGCATGCAGTGAAGTCAGGGCCTAAGTAATTCTGCCTTAGGGATGCCCTTGGACATTTCTAAGCAAAAAATAGATAAGCATAAATGGCCCCATCTCCTTCTATCACAAGCTCCAAAACTGGTGTTGTATTAGGTAATCAACAGTGATTGAAACTGAGTATAAAACATCATTAACACCACACTCAGTTTATGTGGCCCATGTACGACTCTCAAACCTGCCACTGTCTTATGTTTTGTATATTCTTCCACTGTTTGACAATATTTTTTTTAACCACAAAGGAAACTGCCCTAAAAAGTGTGAAGCAGTTTGGATGCATGGTTGAGTGTGATGTTTGATAACATGACATCCCTTTCTAGGACTGAATTCTGCTCTATCGACCTATACAAATGCAAGCTGTATAGTTGCAGAAAATGGCAAATGCGTATTCTATTAAAAAAATACATTTACTGACTATAAATTTTGTTTGTAATAGTGCTGCAATGATTAGTCGACGTAATCAACGACGTCGACTACAAAAAATCGGCAACGCAGATTTTTTTTATTGTCTACGTGTCAAACAGAACCTTCAATAGAAGTGAAAAAAAAAGTTAACTTTTACAAGTACTATACATTTACAGTGGCTGTTACAGATGCAAATCAAATGTATGTGTTTACTGTATAATATTAACAATAAGAGCCACTCACTACTCAAAACGGTAAAAATACGAGGCAGTCAGGATCGAATCGGGGACTCTTGATTATAAGTCAGCAATTCCTACCGCTGCACCACACAAGCTATTGTATCGTCCTTAAACCTTTTGTGAAAGTGTTTATTTGATCTTTGCACTTCAGGCTTTACCCATTATATAGTTTATGTCTACATTTTGTCATTTATTACTAAAATATGAAAACATTTCAGTTTTAACAATGTATTTTTTGGTTAAGTTAAATGCACTTTTTTTGTTTAAAGACTATGTGCACTTTAGTTTGTATTGTTTAATGTATTTCTTTTTTTATTGTGATGGTCACACTAATATAAAAACAACTGATTATTTTCAAATTCATATGTTTCACTGGTTGTTATTTTAATTTGATTATTATTAATTTTAATCGTGTTAATGCAGAGACATCAGGATGACTTTCATAGGTTGACAGACGTGAGCAGATGAGGTAAGACATGCACTGGAGCCCAGAACAGGATGTGCAACCACAGGTTGCAGGCATCAATATAGTCAGGCATGAAATAATCATCACTAATCGAAAAATAAATTGAATGATTAGTCGACTACCAAAATAATCATTAGTTGCAGCCCTAGTCTGTAAACATCTTTCTGCAAGAATTAAGAGTTTAAAAGCAACTTCCACCCCCAATTACCGTAATCACCAAAGAGGTTGAAGTGGCGAGTCTGACAAAATCGCCACATGTTGGCCACTTCTATTGTTAAATAATCTTTCCTAAAGTGAATAAAATTCTGCACTAACACCACCAAATGCTTAACTGCCCAAATCATTCCAAGCTTAACTGAAAAACAATTCACAGATGTTCAGAAAACTAAACGACGCTAAATGGTGTGCAGAATGGCTCCTTCAAAGAGAAACAAGGTCATGCTCATTTAACTTGGATGAAAATGCCCTGACAAACATCAATTTTACCTTTCTCCTTTCTCTGTGAATAATCTGATTATGTGGTCATGTAAACCATTAACTGAGTTACTCTTACGGGTTATGTTGTATGCACATGTATATGCTTTGCACATGTCTTCTGCAGCCACAGGGAGAAGTGCCCACGAAATAAATTCCCAGTGGCAAACGTTGGGGCAATCGCATTATTCCTTCTCCTGGCTGAAATAATCTGTCTCAATATTTCAGAAATTGCTATTAAGTATGATGATAATAAGCTGAAAATATAGTGCTAAACTCAGCAACGCAATCTAGAGAGCAGCTGGGTAACATTTTAAAAGTAACATGCATTACATGGTCTGATTACTTTTTAAAGTAACGCGTAAGCTAATGCACTATTTATCTTATTGAAGTAAAAATCCTGTGTTATTATTTGAGTTATTATTACTCTAGAAGCACTGGGTATAAGGCAAGGAGTACCAGGTCATTTGCAGGGCTCAATCACAGAGCCAAGCAGAACAAAGTGTGCTGCATGCAATCTAGTAGTACACACTAAAAAGTGTCAGTTTGACTAAACAGTTATAAAACACAAAAAAATGATCAAAGGCATCATTTTTATTTTCAGATTCAACATGGCTAATGATGTTTAAGATTTTTGTGTGTGGTTTAATAACATCACAGCATTTTGACAAAAAAGAACTCCAGAAGATTACTTCTCCATATATGTGCAGGTTTTTAAGAAAGCAGGTTTCTGCCTTAACCAGGTTATTCACCTTATCCCAGTAAATGCACTCAATATGAAATATACAAGAGTCTATATAATAATGCACATAAAGATGCATTTCCTATGTCTACAAGAAAGAAGCTGTCAGCTTTTTCTGTCCAAAATACAGATAACTCTATTTGTGAATATTGTTCAGTAAACTTGGAGTTAACAGAAAATGCAGTATACACACATTAGAGAAACGAATTTAAAATTTCATAGGAATCTCCAGGAAGCCAGGGTGCCCAATGCGAAGGCTGAATGGGAGAGTTCACTTTGTTGCTGCATATCTGTATTAATGATAACATTTGAATACCTAGACAGGAGTTTCATAACAATGAGGACCACGGGGAAAAATATATTAAGATTTAACCGAGCCAGGCCCCTTGCTAAAATTAGAAAAAATAGATATATTATGAAGCAGGTTAAAATTATAATCTTTGATACAAACACATGTGCTATTTCATTTAACTATGACTCCACAACAGAATGCCATGCAGAGGGGGTAGGTGGATAGTGAGCCAAGGTCTCTACGACTGTGGCTGTGTCTGACTTTGTTTTTGATTGTTTCATTTATTTAGTTTGTACCTTGTTCTCAGTGTATTTTAACAAATATGCATTTTTATACGTACTAATTCTGTAATTCGTATAATCTATATTTAAATTTTAACTGAAAATTGTTTATAGAACTCTGCACCTGCACTAAATGAAGAACGTTGTACAAAAATATGTTGTATTGTGTATCTAGTAAAGTTATACCCTTACCTAGTCAGGATTGTGTATATAAAAAAAAAGCCTAGCCTGGCTGAAATGGGTGACAATCAGAACCAGCTGCAGACCAAAAATATACATCTGTTCTGTAAACATTATCTCTACAGTACATCACAGTACAAACATCTGAAAATGACATTTTTCATTGTTAAACTAACCAAATCAAAGGAAATGTTTTACTCACACTCATGGTGGCATTGATCTCTGCAACAGTCTCCTCATCCGTTGGAAACTGATAGATTTGAACACCATTGCTGACCAGTTCACTCATGATTTTACTCTTGAACTTATGTAGTTCATTTTTGGCAATGGTGTCTGCTTTGGCAATGATTGGGATAATATTGACCTGTTGAAGATTAAAGCATTTTAAATTCATGTATTGTAGCTATAAGCATTTAGCTTAGTCAGACAGGATTCACTTCAAGTATGTTTTGTATTGTTTGCTTTTCTTGAATGGGAATCTTTAAGGCAAACCTTGAAAAGGACCAAAGAAAATAATGTAACATATGAATAATAAGTATGTACCATCACGGAAAGATAGGCATTTAGATCATTTACTTTCGAACTATAAGAGAAAGGACTTCTAATCCAAAAAATGATATATATTACATGAACAGTATGTACAGTACATGTAAATGAGATTTGTTATAGTTTAAAAATGAAATTTTAACAATGTTTGTAAATCAGCAGCTGTTTAACAGTACAAATACAAATAATATCTGAAAAGCATCAAACCTACTAATATACTGTATACAGTAATACTGTGAAGCCTATCATTAAGAAATAGAAGAAATATGGCACCACTGGGACACTGCAAATATTTTGAAGACCCTGCAAAATTGATGACCATGAATGGGGAAAGCAAATCAGAAAGGCTAACCAAGAGGCCATGGGAAAACTGAAAGGAACTAATAGGCCTTTTCTGATTAAAACAACACATTTGCCTAAGTAAATTTTGTAATAATGCATACTAATTCTTCCAAAACCATGTGGAAAATTTCAAATATTTAACTTTTTGGCATCTAATCACAAAATGCTTTGTGGTTCCAAAAAAGTCACTGTCTATCTGCATGCATACTACTGGCATCATTGTGTTATTCAGCAGGGACAGAGGCTCTGTTTGGATAGAGGGGAAATAATTCAAATGCAATATACAGCATTATAGACTTTATATATTAAAAATGAAAGATCCATCCATATTTATAATATAAAAGTAAAAATGCGCACACACACACACGCGTGAATAAAAGCAAAATTGAAATGCTGTGCTTTTTTAAATGAAGGTAATAAAACAAAACCAAGCACCATACAGTAAATACACAAAAAGGTAAGCACTCCAATAAATAGTCTGAACTAGTAACTGAACCCAGGTTATAAAAATATATAAATCCATCTTGTATACCATTGGGAATAGATAAGCAAAACAAAGTTGAACAAGATTCCAAATTAACTGAATGAAAATTGTGTCATAACTACACCAACCCCTCAGGAAATCAGTTAGCCTCCCTATGCTCAAACAGTGAAAGGTTAAAACAGCATTCACAAATTATATAAATCTAAAATGCAAAGAGATATTACTGAAACAATTTTGTGAAACTGACAAAAATTACACTTTTAAAATGTGAGGAAACATAACTGTACTGGGAAAAAATCAAAATAAGACAGGACCAAAGGTTTTAAATTTATTTAAGAGATCCCTGATAAAAATGGTGACTAATATTTGAAACTAGAAAGGTTAGAAAAGCAGCAATAAGGACTCAAATGCCGAATATAACTTCTACTTTGTTTTTTTTTTTTTTTTAACATCCATCCATCCATCCATCCATTTTCTAACCCGCTGAATCCGAATACATGCATATTTAACAGCACTGTAAATACAGAGGTTACTGTAGGAAAAAAAACGGAAGTAAAAGATCAAGTTATCCATTCTTTGTATAAAAGATTGTAAAAAAAAAAAAAAACATCAGTTCTTTGCAGAGCATATGCTAACATGGAAATACTCACAAATAAAGTAAAATACATTTAAAAAAAAGTTTTCTTACCATCTTGATACGAAGCAATAAATAAATAAATAAAACATGTCCTAGAAGTAAAAAGATCATTTCAAGCCCTTATGATGTCCTTGTGTAAAGCTATGTCATTAGTTACTTCTCATTTTTCCTCTCACTTTCCAAACAGACTAATACAAAACAGAATAACCTTTTAGGAATCTTTACAGTAACTGCTGACACATATGTAGCATATAACACTGCAAATAATAAAGTTCTCATTGTGAAATAAGCATCATCAATACCAATACTATCTGCTTCAGCAGAGACTTACCTTGATCACTGACCACACTGCCACCAAAGGATTGCTTTTCACTGGGAGTCTAATACAAGACTGATCAAGACTTAACTTTCTGTTGCATCAATTTCAGCATGCCCAGAGAATGGTTCCTGGCACAGTAATGCAAATACAGACTTGCTGGCTCATGGTCTCATGATAAGAGGATCTCAATCTAGTAAACTGGAGCTGTTTACATGAAGATGTATGGAGGTTTTCATGTCACAAAAGTGACAGACAGTCCACCATTATACTGAAATTATGTGACTGACATTTGTTTAAAGTCACAATTAAACCTATCTCAACTTCAGACTACAAATTTTCTCCCCACAAACAAAGAATATATTAGGTAGACTGTGCTGCAATAAATGAAATCCAGGCTGGCTATAATTATAAAAGACATTTATACCTTGCTGTCAAGTTTTTTCATTGTGACAAGGTCAAGAGACTTTAGAGAATGTCCAGTAGGTGCTATGAAATACAGACAAGCATGGATCCGTGTGTCATGATAATTAAACAGAGAACGTTTTATCTTCAGCTCTTCTTGCAGATATGCTTCAAATTGGGCATCAATGTATTCAACAATTGGTTTGTAACTGGAATAACAAAACAGTCAAAGTTAGATTTTTGACACTTGCAAATCTTTATTTAACTTTGCATTTGAGAAGATCAATGTTCTGATGAGTAAATAAGATTCACAACACTGGACTATATATTTTTCAGGTTTTATGCTTTTCATTTCACTAAATAAGAAAATCCAGGCAAAACCTCATTATGTGAAATAATCTAAATCAAAGCTAAGAGTTTAGAGTAAGCACTTGATGCTTTCTGGAAAACTACATAGCATTTAAAATAAAAAAGTGTCATCCTAGACAGCAGAGCAACATCCTTAAAAGCTGCAAGCTTGCAAATATTGCATTTGGCAAGGGAAGAAATTTGTCTAACAATAAATGGCAACAGATTGTTCCAAGAATAGCAACAACAGATCAGGAAAAGTAAATTGTCTGCAGAGATTAACTGAAAAGTATAACTTTTAAATTATTCTGAAAGTTTGGTCAATATTCTCTCACAATCCAGCATAACCTGAGAGCTACAAGTGACAGAAATCAGGCTCAGCTATTAATAATCTCTTAAAATGCTAACCGGATGATGACATTAAAAATTACCAAATAATGTAATGCAAAATGTAAACTTCCTTTTGTTGTTAAATGCATTAGATAAAATAAAGATACAGATTTTTACAGTACATCTAAATATCTAGTATTAATATACTACAACATACTGTACATTTTACTACAACCCCAATTCCAATGAAGTTGGGACGTTGTGTAAAACGTAAATAAAAACAGAATACAATGATTTACAAATCCTTTTCAACCTATATTCAATTGAATACACTATGAAGACAAGATATCAAATGTTTAAACTGAAACTTTATTGATGTTTTGCAAATCTTCACTCATTTTGAATTTGATATTTAGGGGAAAAACTACCTACATTCAGGACACCCGTTTTCTATTATTGCTTAAAGGAGAAATAGCCCTGCTACTGTATATGTTGCGTTACTAGGAGTTACATCTTTCAGTTTGTATTATTGTTGTATATCAGGGTTGAGTGGTATTAAAGTTAAGAAATTGTTGCAATGTTTTTGACAGAACGTTAAACTTTAAACTAACTAGATCATTTCTGAAGGATCATAAAAAGAAAGGTTTAAAGCTTAGTATTGGGACCTAGGGGGAACATAAAATTTGAGACAAAAAATAGAATGAACTGCTTATTTAAATGTTGTGTGTATTTAACAAAATATTGTACATTATTCAAATTTCTTTACCTTTCATCTTTGTTAATCTGATCGCCAAACCCAACAGTATCAACAATGGTCAGCTTTAATCGTACATTACTCTCCTGAAGTTCATAGCTTCGTGCTTTTAATCGAACACCGGGTTCATTGTGCGTGGCTGGGTCACCTTCAAACTTGGTGTTGAATAATGTGTCCATTAAAGTGGATTTGCCAACGCCAGTTTCTCCTGTTTGCAAAGCAAGCAAAATAGACAAGATATTTTAAAGTGGAGAAACTTTAAAAAAATTAAACTATCATTATCTTATTCATATAAAGTGGTCTGACCTCCAAGACTTAATATATGCAAGGTGTAAAATGTAAAAGTACTGAATTAGACAAAATCAGAAATAAATGCTTTATTCAGACATTTGTAATAAGGCATCACATAAAAAAAAAAGTTATGAAGCTGACAAGATTTGTAGATGAAAGTTCTTAAAAAATCTAATGCAAGCTTGCAGCTTACTGACTTTATTGGAACTGAGAACAGGACAACTATTTTGCATATATATATATATATATATATATATATGCCAAAACACTAGGTAAAAGTGTAATAATTCTTTTACTATAATAATTATGTGCACTAAGCACTCTCCACTCCACACTATACTCGCAAATAAACACAATAACTACAATAATAAATCAACAATCCTCCACTCCCAGACGCGTTGCCCTCCTACCACCCAGCTCAGCTCGTCATCTGAGAGCTCCCACAGTCCTTTTATACTCCCTGACCCGTAGGTGTTCCTGCCCAACAGTCCACAAGTCCTTATTCCTTCCGGGTCAGGGTAAATAGTATTTTTTTTCACCCCGTAAGCTCGTCGCTCCTCCTGTGACGAACTTACGGGTCATAGGGCATAAATGAGTCTACTGGCCACCCGACAGCGACTCCCAGTGGTCTCCTAGGTATCCAGCAGGGCTGCGCATAAAAACTACATAGTCCATGAGGCCCTGCTGGAATTCAGGACCCGTCCATGCTCTCGGGAGAGCTCCTCCTGGCGGCCTGGGGGTGAGGGCGGAATATGAAGCTGGCCATCCATCACAATATATATATATATATATTATATATATATATATATATATATATATACACACATACATATACATATATACAGTGCATCCAGGAAGTATTCACAGCGCATCACTTTTTCCACATTTTGTTATGTTACAGCCTTATTCCAAAATGGATTAAATTCATTTTTTTCTTCAGAATTCTACACACAACACCCCATAATGACAATGTGAAAAAAGTTTACTTGAGGTTTTTGCAAATTTATTAAAAATAAAAAAACTGAGAAATCACATGTACATAAGTATTCACAGCCTTTGCCATGAAGCTCAAAATTGAGCTCAGGTGCATCCTGTTTCCCCTGATCATCCTTGAGATGGTTCTGCAGCTTAATTGGAGTCCACCTGTGGTAAATTCAGTTGATTGGACATGATTTGGAAAGGCACACACCTGTCTATATAAGATCCCACAGTTGACAGTTCACGTCAGAGCACAAACCAAGCATGAAGTCAAAGGAATTGTCTGTAGACCTCCGAAACAGGATTGTCTCGAGGCACAAATCTGGGGAAGGTTACATAAAAATCTATCTAGATCCTTACTCCGTATCACTCCTTAGACTTAAGCTTATTACAGATGAAGTCAATGTACTACATTATACTAGCTGTCCTCCTGGGATTCAGCAGTGAATTACAAAGCTATTAAGAAACACAGCTTTAAAGATGAAAGGTGCATATTCAGAAACAATGTGAAAGAGATACTGTATGACTCAGCTGAGCTCATGGAAAACCGGAAAGCTTTTTGGGGGTTGGATGGGGGCAGATTACACCAAAATGAATTAATCCAGGCATAATTAATTGATTAAAACAATTAGAATCTGAAATAAATGTTAACTCAACCATGATGATCAACTGTGTTTTTATTCCACTGCTGTTTTGGTGAATTTGTATACAGTAAATGTAAATTGGTAACCCACTGGTTCAGGGGTTAGCACTTGTCTCACAGTTTGCATTTTTAACAGCGTGTCACTGAGTTTTCTTTGATACCCCAGCTTTTCGCCTACATCAACAAATAATGTGTGTTTTAGGTAAACTGGTGATTCTATTTTAGCTTGGTGTAAGTGGAAAGTAACTGGTGCATATGTATGCTTGCCCAATGTGTTCTTGATTTAGCAGGCTTTAGAATATATTTGTATATGTATGAAACAGGTGGGCAGGAAGAACAAAGAATGCTGGATATGAAAAGCTAGTTTACTTTACTATAGCAAAGCAATATACTATTTTGTTTCAAGCGTGTTTTACCATTTGATTTGAGGGATATTTTTACATATTCTAGAAACAATCAGTTCCTGATCAAAAAAGAAAAAAAAAGTAAACATGAATAATTAATCTTACAAAAACAGGTTTAGTATAGGAATAACAATAGACTAAGAAATTAATTCTGCCTCTGCATCCATATTTATTAAGATACAGTGAAATGGGGAAGAAAAAACATCAACTTGCTAAGGCAATATACCGTATCTGAGGCTAGCTGTGAGTATCAACGGGACAGCAACTTTGAATACATATTGTCATAGAAAGACAGAAAGATAGCAGAAAATCTTACTTTGTCACACTGCATTTACTTACATGTTAGATGGTAAGACCCACACTTCTCTGACCACTGCATACCTTCTCCCAATCTTGCCCATATGATTGCTCCATCTGCTTCTCTCCCACCATTTGCTACCTCCAGGCCCTTTTATAATGTTTATCATCTCTGACTACCTCTTTTGTTCCAGATCTACCTCCCGATCTCTGGACGCTGTGTCCTATTATGTTCAATTCCTGTGCTTCTCTTTCCGTTAGACACTAACCACCTGTCCCTTCAGTCCGACTCTTTCATTGCATTACTGAAGCTTGCAAAAGGTCCTCCTGTTTAACATAAACCATCCCTTAACTAGTCTGCTTTGACCAACTACTGCCTGATTCTTCTATTTGAATCTTCAGAATTCTGTTTAAATCCTTCCAGACACATTTTAAGTATCATAATGGCACCAAAGTGGTTATTGTATGCATTTTGAATGACCACCTTCTTACTAATGCTGGATCTACCTTTAAGCTTCTTCTTAGCCTCACCACTGATCTGTCATACTATTAACCACCACATTCTAACATACCACTTTAAAAACCATACTGGACTTATTAGTACATACACTTTATAGATATGCTCTCACTCATTTGGACACATGCAAGGTTTTGTGTAGATTCGGTCTCTTGTGGTGGTCCTTAAGTCCTGTACTTGGTCTGCTTCTACAGAATATCTACCTACTGCCTCTGGGCTTTCTGAAATGCAAATATGACTTTGTGTTTAATGCCTGTGCTGACAACACACGCGCTACATATAGATCTCTCCAAATGCACAATGGATTTAGGCAAGCCTGTCTAAACAAACATATAGGATTTCCACGTACTTCCTATACTTCCTTTGCTCTTCTCTACTTAGAAGACTGGTGTGACTAAAAATTGCTTCATCTTTTCCAATTGTATCCAAAAGTTTGCAATTGCAACATTTGTAAAGAATATCACAGGATAAATTTTATTTTTATGTTTATTTTTTTATTGGTCAGTCTCAGTGGTTAGTTCTGATATATTTCTAGTTTGTAGTTTGAGTGAAATATATGAAGTATACGTGTATATGCCTGAGATGACAATAAAGTTCACTTTGACTTGACTTTTCCCCCAGTTACACAGTACTTTGAGTGTTTCAGAAAGTGCTTCTGTAAATATATCTGTATAAAAATATTAATGACTGAAATACATGATTCTAGTAGGTGACTTAAAACAGATTCCATACCACCTACACATTTTATGATGGAAAGATAAATATTACGACATTATGTTTTAAGGAGTGAAAACTAGTCCCATAAAAGTAGGAGTGAGATAATCTATGAATGACTAGGAGAGATGAAGATAAAGAAACTGATCACACCAGTCTACATTAGGACTGTACAAAGTCTTTAAAGTTTAAATTGTCACATTGTCATTTCAAAATATCTACAAAGGTCAATATCATTGAGGATTTGGGGGTGTGTGGTTGGAAAGATGAAGAGAGGCTTAGGGATTTGTGTCTATAGGTGGTGGGGTCTTGGTGCATGGGTATTTGAGCTCAGGACACAGGAGTTAATTTTGTTGTCTCATGAGATGACGGCAACTCCGCACACGTAGAGGCATTTGGTAATTTTATTACGATGATTCAAAGGTGATTCATTCCAAGTTCATTTAAAAATTGCTAAAAATCATGATCCTGTATTAACATAAAACTCCAAAATAGGATTCACAGCACATCACTTTTTCCACATTTTGTTATGTTACAGCCTTATTCCAAAATGGATTAAATTCATTTTTTTCATCAGAATTCTACACACAACACCCCATAATGACAACGTGAAAAAATTTTACTTGAGATTTTTGCAAATTTATTAAAAATAAAAAAAATTGAGAAAGCACATGTACATAATTATTCGCAGCCTTTGCCACGAAGCTCAAAATTGAGCTCAGGTGCATCCTGTTTCCCCAGATCATCCTTGAGATGTTTCTGCAGCTTAATTGGAGTCCACCTGTGGTAAATTCAGTTGATTGGAGATGATTTGGAAAGGCACACACCTGTCTATATAAGGTCCCACCGTTGACAGTTCATGTCAGAGCACAAGCCAAGCATGAAGTCAAAGGAATTGTCTGTAGACCTCTGAGACAGGATTGTCTCGAGGCACAAATCTGGGGAAGGTTACAGAAAAATTTCTGCTGCTTTGAAGGTCCCAATGAGCACAGTGGCCTCCATCATCCGTAAGTGGAAGAAATTCGAAACCACCAGGACTCTTCCTAGAGCCTGCCGGACATTTAAACTGAGCGATCGGGTCAGAAGGGCCTTAGTCAGGGAGGTGACCAAGAACCCGATGGTCACTCTGTCAGAGTTCCAGAGGTCCTCTGTGGAGAGAGGAGAACCTTCCAGATGGAGAACCATCTCTGCAGCAATCCACCAATCAGGCCTGTATGGTAGAGTGGCCAGACGGAAGCCACTCCTTAGTAAAAGGCACATGGCAGCCCGCCTGGAGTTTGTCAAAAGGCACCTGAAGGTCTCTCAGACCATGAGAAACAAAATTCTCTGGTCTGATGAGGCAAAGATTGAGCTGTTTGGTGTGAATGCCAGGCGTTACATTTGGAGGAAACCAGGCACCGCTCGTCACCAGGCCAATACCATCCTTACAGTGAAGCATGGTGGTGGCAGCATCATGCTGTGGGGATGTTTTCAGCAGCAGGAACTGGGAGACTAGTCAGGATAAAGGGAAAGATGACTGCAGCAATGTACAGAGACATCCTGGATGAAAACCTGCTCCAGAGCGCTCTTGACCTCAGACTGGGGTGACGGTTCATCTTTCAGCAGGACAACAACCCTAAGCACACAGCCAAGATATCAAAGGAGTGGCTTCAGGACAACTCTGTGAATGTCCTTGAGTGGCCCAGCCAGAGCCCAGACTTGAATCCGATTGAACATCTCTGGAGATATCTTAAAACGGCTGTGCACCGACACTTCCCATCCAACCTGATGGAGCCTGAGAGCTGCTGCAAAGAGGAATGGGCGAAACTGGCCAAGGATAGGTGTGCCAAGCTTGTGGCATCATATTCAAAAAGACTTGAGGCTGTAATTGCTGCCAAACATGCATCGTCAAACTATTGAGCAAAGGCTGTGAATACTTATGTACATGTGATTTCTCAGTTTTTTTTTATTTTTAATCAAATTTGCAAAAACCTCAAGTAAGCTTTTTTCACATTGTCATTATGGGGTGTTGTGTGTAGAATTCTGAGGAAAAAAATGAATTTAATCCATTTTGGAATAAGGCTATAACATAACAAATTGTGGAAAAAGTGATGCACTATGAATACTTTCCAGATGCACTGTATGTCTCATAAAATGGATTTGAATTAAAAAAAAAATGTATAGCACTGACCTGATATATAGTGTAATCAGTTTATTTAGAATTTATTTTCTGGTGTACACAGTGGAATTAAATTCCAATTTGCTCACAAGCACTGCTTGAAATGGAACCTTCAATTTGTTATCACAGTTATACATTTGACGCGTGAGCTGCAGCCTTGCACCCAAAAGACAAAGCGGAGTCTAAGAATTTCAGGAAAATCAACTTGAGCTGTCCGGGTTTGTGACCAGAATGATTGGGCTCTGCCACTTGCTTTTGCTTTCACAGATAACCCCCAATTTGAGCATATGGTGAAATTTCACCTCCTTGCATGTCCTCTCAGGCAATATGGGGGCACATGTGTACAGTAACACCAGGTGCAGTTATGATCTCCTTCTGGGCATCCATCAAATCATCACCAATAGCGACTCCAGTTAGAGCAACAACTGCTACGTGAACACGGCCTCATGCAGGTCTTGCCACTCTTTCAAAAGATTAAATATGCCAAACCTGCACGGGCCTCCGCCAACCCGAAATTCTCACTTTAGAATTCACAGGACTAATGTGCTCTTCTACTACTGCTGGGCTGTGCCACTTTGCCCGAAATTTATGTGGGTCCAAAGGGATCAACACCAGTACCTGATCCCCCTTCTTAAACTCACGGAGCTTTATTTTCTTGTCATAATTATGTTTCTGAGTCTCCTGTTCGTGATGTGATGTGCGAGTCTCGGTCTTGTACCCCAAAACACGAGGCCGAGTCTCTGTACCTTAGCAAAACCAACTTTATTCAGCTTGAAACAGGAATAATATGGTTATTTATTGTAGCGGGATCTACCATTCTCCTATACACAGACACAGCAATCAGTCAGGTTAGTGGCCAAGTAATACTGTTCCCTGCATCACCCATTGACAGCAACCACTTACAGCACGACCATGATCGACTTGGATCTGCTTTAGCTGTGAGCCGCTGCAGTGTTGGGAGCCTGTGGATGCCCCGGCAACTGAAACTGTCTTCCACAGATGTGGCGATGCTTATTATGTTCCTGGCGAAGTTAAAGCATCAGACTATATTGGGGTATGACATACTGAGTTTGGGCAGCAGTTTCGGACATGTGTTAACAGGGGAGTGAAATGACTTTTTCCTGCAGATCCAAAAGGGTGACAGAGTGCGTATTTTTCCCTTAAAGACTGTGTCTACTGAAGATCGGGAAAGGCTTGTCGATGGTAAAGTTGGCCTGGAGGCTGGCTTGGAAATTGAACTAGATATGACTAGTAAGGAAGGAGAGAGGACTTCTTCAGTGGATTTAGAGAAGCCTTTACTGGGGTCTTAGGAGCGGCCAGCTGAGGCTCTCGGCCTTGTGCCTTTGACCTACTCTGCTAATGATGAGGAGTTAAAGACTCAGGGTACATTGGGTAATGCACAGTCTGAATTTGTAAGGTTGCAAATAATAGACACAGGCTTGGAGTTCACATTCAAGCAGGCTTGCCTGTCGAATGATAGGCAGCAAGAGGTGCTCAGTTTAAAATCTCTACACTTTTTAATTAAAAGGGTTTCTGATTAAGCAGCTGTCGGCTTTATAGAGCAGTTAGTTGTTCCTCATTCATAAAGGGAAACTTCTTTTAATACGAAGGAACTACCACTGGAGTAAAACAACTAAGGAGTTGTCAAGTTTGCAGTTTGTTTGAATAAACCTCCAATACTGAATTGTTCTGACTGGGAGTCCCAATGCATGCACATCCCAAACTGTACTTTAAAAAAACCCCACTAGAGGGTGAAATTTTGTCAAAAACCCAAGCTACACACAAAAAGGGTCTCACAGAATCTTTATAGTATATAAGTTTAATATCATAAATACCAATACAGTAAGCCAAAAAACATTCAGAAACTCCAGACAATCAAGAAGTACAGTAGACCACAAAGCATAAGACTCATCACTCCATAGTACATTCAAAATGAACTGCCAGGAACTATGGAAGACCCACCAAATTTACATGATGGATTGCAGTTCCTGGTGGTGATTGGCAGCGGCTCCGCCTCTTGGGGGACCACCACAAAAGAAAAGGTAGCTTTACATACACAGAAAAAAATCTAAAATAAAGAATGATGTACATAATCAACATAAATAAAAGTAGGAACAAAAGAGACATAGAGAAATAATTTGAATCCCAGTCAGTGGAGGATCCCTGGCTGACATATGACATGAATAGTGCTCCAATACTGTTCCTTTAACTGCCAGAATAAAATGTTTCTTTGCTTAGCCCTCTCCGGGCTGTCTTTTGTCCAACTAAGAAGCCCAAATGCTGCTATATTATAATTTGGTAACTCTTCCATACAGGATTTTACTATATTAACACTTCCAGAATCCTGCTATTAAATAGTCAGTACACTACATTCAGCAAAGCAATGTTGGGGTTATTACAGAAAAGAACCATTCCGTTGTACAGTTATGATGTACCTTAGTTATGTAACTCTAAAAAGGATGCTATTTAAAGCATGAAACTAAATCAGGTTAAAATGAAAAATATTTTAATATATCTAATTTAAGACAGCTCATTTTACAGTCTTATATTAAACAAACTATTAGAACTAGATTAGCAGATAATTTTATAACTAACCTAGATGATTATAGGAAGTGTAGGGATACTAATTACAGTCAATGTATACAGCTTTTTTTTTTTTACTGGATCTACACTTGTAAAATAATTTAATAAAATAATATCTCTGATTTAATTAATTGCATCAAGAGGCAACCAGCTGACTACCTGAAGCTCAAACAGACTAAGCCACTTTTGTAGGAATATACAGATATTTAAATGTGGAATTAGGTGATGTATTAAAAGGTATTCCCCAACAAGTCACTATAAATTTTTAAGTTAGGATTGTCTACTGTAATTAGATAATAACAAAAACTACAAAATAACATTTTATGTATCTTTAAATAAAACATAAAATGAGATTCTTTAAATGTACTATCATTTTTAGGACAAACCTAAAATAGACCTTGGAAGACAAATACATTTACAAGTCACATAATTTGGAGAATGGAATACACCCCTATGTAGCTCAGAAATTTAACGCAAATTAAGGTTAAATGCACCTAGTTTTGAAAAATTGTTTAGTATTTTGAAGCTCATACCACATGCACTTCAGAACAGGTCATCCACCTGAAACTAAGCATGTTTAGACCTGGCCTGTACTTGGATGGGAGACCAACCAGGAAAAAGCTTGGGTTGCTCCTGGAAGAGGTGTTTGTGAGGCCAGCAGAAGACACCTACACTGTGTTGTGAATGTAGATCCCAATGCCCCAGTCCAGTGACAGGGACACTGTGCTGTAAAAATAGCGTAGTCCTTCAGATGAGATGTAAACAGAGGTCCTGACTCATTAAAGATCCCTGGGCCTGTATCCTGATGGCCTGGCTAAATTGTCCACCACAGGCTGGTCATTCTGGCCCCCTAATCACCCCCTGTCTCTGATTGGCTAACTATCTCTCACCCCTTCACCACCTAACAACTAATGTGTGTTGAGCATACTGGCACAAATTGACTGCCATTGCATCATTCAGGTGGATGCTGCACATTACTGGTGGTTGAAGTGGCTCCCCACTCACTGTGTATACTACACTAGACAAAACAAAATGTACACAAAGGATGTTTCAATGAAAATTAAAGACAAGGTTACAAATGAAAAGCAATAACTAGTAGACTGAACCAAGAAAATATCCAAGCCATTTAAAAACTTCACAACACACAAAATTATAACAAAATGCACCAGGTCTTGGAAAGAGATTAGGACTAACCATATTTCATGCCTGTTATGCAGCATCATGAGATCTGAATGTGACTGATCCTTAACAGTCTATGAAGCCTTTTATATTCCAAGTTACTTACATAAGTACAGCAAAGACTTGCAGTCAGGCTTTTCAGTTTTATCATTACAACAGAAAACTTAAAAGGCATTCCACACATACACATAAACACCTGGCATCAAATGACTGCCTCCCAGAATGTTAGCTCTGCTTTTAAAGAAGAAAAAAAAAGTTCAAGTCTCTTAGTAACACTTACCCACACAAAGAATGTTAAAGCAGAAGCCCTGGGTTGTGGACTTATTAACCAGCTGATCCGGAAGACTATCAAAGCCAACATGGCCAGACAAATTCAAATTCCGTAGATCTTCACTCTGGGACTGAAAAACACAGAACAGAAATTTAGACAGACTGAAGTGCTGAAGAGTAAAAATGAACTATAATGTTTTCAGCTAAACACTTATTCCAGTTTCTTTACAGCTGTTGAGTATTCAGACAGACAGACAGATACACTTTATTAATCCCAAGGGGAAATTCACATACTCCAGCAGCAGCATACTGATAAAAAAACAATATCAAAGAGTGATAACAATGCAGGTATAACAGACAGACAATAACTGTATATTGTAAACGTTTACCTCCCCGGGTGGAACTGAAGAGTCGCATAATGTGGGGGAGGAACGATCTCCTCCGTCTGTCAGTGGAGCAGGACAGTGACAGCGGTCTGTCGCTTAAGCTGCTCCTCTGTTTAGAGATGATACTGTTCAGTGGATGCAGTGGATTCTCCATTATTGACAGGAGCCTGCTCAGCATCCGTCGCTCTGCCACGGATATTAAAATGTCCAGCTCTGTGCCTACAACAGAGCCTGCCTTCCTCACCAGTTTGTCCAGACGTGAGGCATCCCTCTTTATGCTGCCTCCCCAGCACACCACCACGTAGAAGAGGGTGCTCGCCACAACCGTCTGATAGAACATCTGCAGCATCTTATTGCAGATGTTGAAGGACGCCAGCCTTCTAAGGAAGTATAGTCGGCTCTGTCCTTTCTTACACAGAGCATCAGTATTGGCAGTCCAGTCCAATTCATCATCCAGCTGTACTCCCGATTATTTCTAAGTCTGCACCCTCTGCACACAGTCACCGCTGATGATCATGGTGTCCATGAGGGGCCTGGGCCTCCTAAAATTCACCACCAGCTCCTTGATTTTGCTGGTGTTCAGTTGTAGGTGGTTTGTGTCACACCATTTAACAAAGTCCTTGATTAGGTTCCTATACTCCTCCTCCTGCCCTCTCCTGATGCAGCCCACGATAGAAGTGTCGTCAGTGAACTTTTGCACGTGGCAGGACTCCAAGTTGTATTGGAAGTCTGATGTATATAGGCTGAACAGGACCGGAGAAAGTACAGTCCCCTGCGGCGCTCCTGTGTTGTGGACCACAATGTCAGACCTGCAGTTCCCGATACGCACATACTGAGTTCTGTTTGTAAGATAGTCCATGATCCATTTCACCAGGTGCGAGTCTACTCCCATCTCTGTCAGCTTGTCCTTAAGGAGCAGAGGTTGGATGGTGTTGAAGGCGCTAGAGAAGTCCAGAAAAAATTCTTACAGCACCACTGCCTCTGTCCAAGTGGGAGAGGGATCGGTGTAGCATATAGATGATGGCATCCTCCACTCCCACCTTCTCCTGGTATGCAAACTGCAGAGGGTCGAGGGTTTGGCGGACCTGTGGCCTCAGGTGGTGAAGCAGCCGCTCCATGGTCTTCATCACATGTGATGTTACAGCGACAGGCCGGAAGTCATTCAGCTCACTAGGATGTGATACTTTTGGAACTGGGGTGATGCAAGATGTTTTCCAAAGCCTCGGGACTCTCCCCTGTTCCAGGCTCAGGTTGAAGATGCGCTGTAGAGGACTCCCCAGCTCCAACACACAGGCCTTCAGCAGTTATGACAATACTCCGTCTGGACCCGCTGCTTTGCTGGCACAAAGTGTCCTCAGCTCTCTGCTTACCTGGGCTGCTGTAATTGTGGATTGGGGGAAACTCTCTCCTATGCTGGTATCAGCAGAAGGATGTGTGGAGGAAGCAGTACTCTGAGGTGAGAGTGGGTTAGGGTGGTCAAACCTGTTGAAGAAGTTATTATCTGGTTTGCTCTCTCTCCACATCTCTCGATGGTGGCACCCCGCTTCAAGCTGCAGCTACTGATGATCTTCATC
This sequence comes from Polypterus senegalus, assembly GCF_016835505.1. Lineage (NCBI taxonomy): Eukaryota > Metazoa > Chordata > Cladistia > Polypteriformes > Polypteridae > Polypterus > Polypterus senegalus. The sequence goes on along the minus strand of NC_053160.1, from coordinate 68,865,267 downwards.
CCATCCCACACTTCCTTCATGCTGTTATTCTGCAACTTTTGCTCCAGCTTTCTCCTGTACTGCTCCTTCGCTGCCCTGACCTGGACTTGGAGTTCTTTCTGCCCGTGCTTGAGCTCATGCTGATCGTCGCCTTTAAAAGCCCTTTTCTTCTGGTTCAAAAGGCCCTAGATGTCACAGATGCATTAACAGATTTTCAACATTTAACAGTTACAGGTTATCATAAGCAGTACCATGAAAGCACTCTAAATTTGTTGCTTTGAATTACATGTAAAATTTATTAACTTTGTAGATATTTTTTTTATCTAAAGTGACATGCAAAAGAGGTCAGCATAATTGAGAAAACATCATTCAGGAAGATTGTTCTAAAACAAGAGTCACAGGAGAAGAGAGTCTAAAATTGGTCATCACAAGTGAAGAGCTCAAAAGGCATCAGTGACATAAGAAATAAGAAGAAAGGCACCTAAGGGAGACTGTAGACCCCAAGAGGTGATTAAAGGGCACACTTTTTTACCTAATGGACATAATGAAGAGGAAGTCAGCCACACCACTCTGGTGGTGCACACTGGACATATGGAAAGGTGCGATGTCAGGATACCAAGATCAGGAAAATACAATAAACTGACCATCTGGACTTTTGATTTCTAATTTAATTATGTATTTTTAATAATAATAATTAACATATATGTGTGGTACAGCAATTTAAGTGTATTTCAAGATGTTGACAGAGGTCTGCTAATATACTGCATTTGTGTACAGCGTTGTTCCCATCACCCAGATTGCCTACTCAAGTTAATGCAACAGTTTGTGGCTATATTGAATACTGAAGAGTTGTCTTTGTTCTTGCAAATCAGCAGTAATAAAAATAATGTGTTTAAACAATGCATGGACTCCTATCTATTCTTGCTTTGACCTGATTATGTTATATGCAGTACTAACTGCCAGGACAGGTTGATGTGCGAGTGGGTGTAGAAGAGCGACTTGTCGACTGCCTTAAAAAGAAAAATGCTTAATTTTGTCTTTATACTGTAATATTTTTACCTAGAATTCAGAATTCAAATTAGTTTCATATTTTAATGAACAGCAACCTGTATCTGCGTGTGCTCCTAACCTCCTCCTTTCATTACATTTCAAAAAATAAAAACACATGACTTCCATTATAGTAGAAACCTTTTAAATTTTTTTTGTTGACAATTATATAACATTTTGCAGATAATCTCTTAAAAAATGCTACTTTCAGCTGTCCATGAAGAACGTTTTTATAAAGAAACCTACAAAGTTTCTTCATGAGCATTACTGGTAGTCATTGAAATGTCTTCTCTTAATAGCACACATTGCCAATGTATAAAATAAAATGGCCTATTTCTATCTGATAGTTTGCAAACTGAAATGAATAGTTTCTTATTATCATTCAGTAGTTCTAAGTCTAAGCACATTAACTTAATTAATCTTAAAGTATAAACTCCTAATAATCATTAACGATATGAATTATCTGTCGGGGTATGCCCTGAATTATCCATAAAACTCTACTACTCTCATTCTATCTTTAGGAGTTCTCTCAAAAATATTAATGTAGTTATAAAAGTACAATTTCAGAGAATGTTGGAAATGAGAATGTTATGTGATGTTACATGGGTGTTTTAAGAACCCAATTAGTACTTCAAATGCAGAAGTACAGTACATGTACTGTATATACTGCATGATTTTTGGTGCTCACAACTTTGTTTTTGTTGAATTTAATGTTGAGTTTTAAGCTAAGTGTGATTTACAAAAATAAATTAAATTGCATAGAACAATGAACTAAATTACAGTATTTCCTCTTTAATTCATAACGCATTTGTGTGACTTAGGCAAAAATTAAGGGGAGATTCTGGCAGTGAAAGAATAGCATCAGTGACTCAGCATTCAACCTTTTTCCTAGTCTATAGTTTTTCAGGAAGCAAACTGCAGTATTCATTTACAAGCTATTCCCTGTGGTGCCACTGCTAAACTTGTCTTTCACGGAAGGTTTAAAACACAAGGCGATTTTTGTCAAGAATAGTTCTTTCAGACAAACTTATGTTATCATTTCCGATCCATGCGACATTTCTAAAGACATTGTCATGGTGCCACGTTTTTCTAGATTACTAAGTAAGCTGTTCAATGTACTGTACATTCAGTTTTATTTGTGATTAAGTAATTCTACTATTATTCTACTACTGAACCCTTCATCTCTCCCACCAAGTTCTTGTTATAAAATATATTTCAAGGGTAAAACTGGCAACTTACTTTCTTACTTCTCTTATAATGCCTCTTAAAATTCCCCAGTAATTAATACCTCCTAAAATTTGTCTTCCTATTATCAAACTAACTTATTCCAGTTTAGCTGGAGCCTACCAATTTGCTTAAAAACTTAAATGATTTTGCTTCTTTAGTTTTTCCCTCATAAATTACATTCAGATATGCAGTCCTGGAATCAGTCTGACAGCTCTTGTCTGTACTTTTTCTAACATTGCTACAGCCTTCTTGTTAATACAAGAGACTTTAACTGTATCCAGTATTGCAGAAGTAGCCTCAGGAAAATAAATCTTAACTATGGTCTGACATGGTACCTCACACACCAATTTACATAACCCAACATCAGATTTGTCTGTTTAAATATGCCTATAAAGCATCTTATACTGTAGAGACACCACAAAGACTTCCTATAAACAAAGTCAGTAAATACAGTGATCCCTCGCTATATCGCGCTTCGACTTTCGCGGTTTCACTCCATCGTGGATTTTAAATATAAGTATATCTAAATATATAATCACGGATTTTTCGCTGGTTCAGGAATTTCTGCGGGCAATGGGTCTTTTAATTTATGGTACACACTTCCTCAGTTTGTTTGCCCAGTTGATTTCATATAAGGGGCGCTATTGGCGGATGGCTGAGAAGCTATCCAATCAGAGTACGTATTAGGTATTAAATAAAACTCCTCAATGATATACGGCAGGCATGTCAAACACGCGGCCCCTGGGCGGCATGCGGCCCGCAACAGAAATTTGTGCGGCCCTCATGTCAGATCCTAGTTAGCACTGAACTTGTACAAACTGATTACTATCATTTGTGATTGAATCATTCTGCATCTTTGGCATTACTTATTGACTTTTCTTACTTATGCCTTCTGACAAAAGTGCACTTTCCCATGGCATTACGGTATCGGAAACGTCATCTGCTAGTATAGCCATAAGCCTTGACCAAAGTTAATGAGCCCCAATGTCATAACTAAAGTGCTAGGCTGCAGCAGCAGGGGCGGCTTTAGGCATGTGCAAACTGTGCACCAGCAAAGGGCCGCCACGCCAGTATACAGTGCATCCGCAAAGTATTCACAAGGCATCACTTTTTCCACATTTTGTTATGTTACAGCCTTATTTCAAAATGGATTAAATTCATTTTTTTCCTCAGAATTCTACAAACACCACCCAAAAATGAGAATGTGAAAAAAGTTTGAGGTTTTTCCAAATTTATTAAAAATAAAAAAAACTGAGAAATCACATGCACATAAGTATTCACAGCCATTGCTCAATACTTTGTCGATGCACCTTTGGCATCAATCTTTAGTTCAAATCTTTGTCTCATCAGACCAGAGAATTTTGTTTCTCATGGTCTGAGAGTCCTTCAGGTGCCTTTTGGCAAACTCCAGGCGGGCTGCCATGTGTCTTTTACTAAGGAGTGGCTTCCGTCTGGCCACTCTACCATACAGGCCTGATTGGTGGATTGCTGCAGAGATGGTTGTCCTTCTGGAAGGTTCTCCTTTCTCCACAGAGGACCTCTGGAGCTCTGACAGAGTGACCATCGGGTTCTTGGTCACCTCCCTGACTAAGGCCCTTCTCCCCCAATCGCTCAATTTTGATAGCCGGCAGGCTCTAGGAAGAATCCAGGTGGTTTCGAACTTCTTCCACTTACAGATGATGGAGGCCACTGTGCTCATTGGGACCTTAAAAGCAGCAGAAATTTTTCTGTAACCTTCCCCAGATTTGTGCCTCGAGACAATCCTGTCTCAGAGGTCTACAGACAATTCCTTTGACTTCATGCTTGGTTTGTGCTCTGACACGAACTGTCAACTGTAGGACCTTATATAGACAGGTGTGTGCCTTTCCAAATCATGTCCAATCAAATGACTTTACCACAGGTGGACTCTAATTAAGCTGCAGAAACATCTCAAGGATGATCAGGGGAAACAGGATGCACCTGAGCTCAATTTTGAGCTTCATGGCAAAGGCTGTGAATATGTTGGTACATGTTATTTCTCAATTTTTTTATTTATAATAAATTTGCAAAAACCTCAAGTAAACTTTTTTCATGTTATCATTTTGGGGTGTTGTGTGTAGAATTCTGAGGAAAAAAAATAATTTAATCCATTTTGGAATAAGGCTGTACCATAACAAAATGTGGAAAAAGTGATGCGCTATGAATACTTTCTGAAAGCACTGTATATTGAATATAAAACAGAAAGAGAAAATAACCACACAGCTGACTGCAATGTGGCCGAAAAACATTGTGTTTCTTGTTAATTAGTACGCTGTATTTACTAATGTCACTAGAGTCGGAGCAGTAAGCTATATGTAGTATTATAACGTTCTGCCGTAATGAGAATATCATAGGCCGCCAATTGGTTTTCAAGTTACTGACACGCGCATATAGAAGCGCGTCATGAGCACGAGGCGGCTATGCAGTGGCTGCAACAGACGTGGCCATCCACTGTGCATAAGATACCATATTGACATTGGCGGGTGAAAGGGGCCACCGAATCCTTCTCTGCCCAGGGCCGCCACGAGCCTAGAGCCGCCCCTGCTAGGTTATACTACTGGCTGGGCTGCTCAGACTGGCCACTGGGCATAACTGACCATCACGAGTAGTAACAGCTCGCATATTTTGACATTTTGTTGCACTAGTTTTATGTAAGTTTGTGCTAGTATTGTAACAAACAGTTAGTGCAGACTACAGCTGAAGATCTGAAGTGGACTTTGCACTGTTCTCTTACGTTGATAAGGTGCCCGAGAATATCTAAATGGAATTGATTGAACTGTAGTCAGATTCTATTCTGAAGACAAAACACAAAGAAGTTGGTGTGCCAGGCTTGTATGCTTACTTGCTACCCTCATATGTGCAGATCCATAAGTTGGCATCGAGAGTACTGTCTATGTTCAGAAGCACTTACCTTTATGAGCAATTGTTTTCGTTAATGAAAGCTACCAAAACCCCACATCGCTCAAGACTTACTGTTGAGCACCTTTCATCCCTCATAAATGTTGCAGCTGCACAAGATTTCAAGCCTGATATTGACGAACTGGTTACTAACAAGAGATGCCAAGTGTCAGGACAAAAGAGAGATAGATCTCACACTGTAAGACTCCTATATAAGCAATGAATATAATGAATATAATATAATAATATAAGGACCTAGCTAAGAGGCTAAGACTCTAACTGTACGCTGTTGTACGGAGAGTGTATGGAAATAAATAGCTTTTCTTTAAACTTTAAGCGTTACATTTTTTAAAGTTTTCTGTATTAAAAAGAAAGCAACAGTAACTTTGTATAATAGTATAATAGTATTTGTAACAGTGCGGCCCGCTCACGCACGTATGGCAGTCGAAGCGGCCCACCAATGGTAGTGAGTTTGACATGCCTGATATACGATATGCTTCCCGCGCGGTGCTTCGCACACTTAAAAGCTCTAACAGCACGTATTGATTTTTGATTGCTTTTCTCTCTCTCTCTCTCGGACATTCTCTGCTCCTGACGCGCGCTCCTTTGAAGAGGAAGATATGTTTGCATTCTTTTACTGTGAGAAAGAACTGTCATCTCTGTCTTGTCATGGAGCACAGTTTAAACTTTTGACTAAAGGGTATTATATCATGTCTAGAGGGCTCTAATAATGTTAAAAAACATATTTAGAAGGTCTTAAACAGGTTTTCTATGCTGTAACTGTGCTAATATTAGATTTATAAATAAAGAATCCTACTTCATGGAAATTCATTTATCGCGGTAAAGTCTGGAATGGATTAACCGCTATAAACGAGGGTTTACTGTTTAACTGTGCGGAGAATATTTATAAACAGTGTGGGAGAGTTTATAAAGGGCTTAAAATATATAAAAATAACCATACAAACATATGGTTTCTACTTCACGGATTTTCACCTATCGCACGGGGTTTTGGAACGCAACCCCCGCGATTGAGGAGGGATTACTGTATTCTCTTTTAAAAATGGTCGTGAAAAAGCAAAACTCCTTTTTCTTGTTGAGAAAATTGGTATTGAGTTTATTGAAAACAATACTGAAGACTGTATTGACCCCATAAAATTGTGCTTTTCTATTAACAAAATGATTGTCAAATTAGAATATTACAATTTCTAACCTACTGAATTTCAATTCCTGGCTTATTTTGAAAGACCCAGAACACTTTACATAATATAATATATTACCAAATGACTTAGAAGCTGCTGGACTTTAAGGGGGAGCAAACGAGAAAAAGTTGACTTATTTTTCTTAACGGATTCTCAATAATTTTCTTAAAATACTGACACCATTTAATATGTAATACATCCAAAGTCAAAATATTCCAGGTAGACATATTGTAAATAGACTTAATTCATATTTGTCATAAGTTTCAACTATGAACTGGACAGTAACATGTCAACAGAGACCAGAAAGTTTATGATTATGTTAAATTATTGAGAGATACATCCTAATAGTCCTCAAAGAGGTTAATACATAAATCAGTAAAGTATTTAATAGTGATCATAGAAATCATTATAAATCATATTTTGTCCAAAAGTGGAAATTACCAAATGTTGGCTCATAATGATAAATATACAACTCTCTTATTTATATTTATCTATAGAATATTTAAGACTGGTCCTCCCTGCGTGGAGTTTGCATGTTCTCCCCGTGTCTGCGTGGGTTTCCTCCGGGCGCTCCGGTTTCCTCCCACAATCCAAAGACGTGCAGGTTAGGTGGATTGGCGGTTCTAAATTGGCCCTAGTGTGTGCGTGTGTTTGTGTGTGTCCTGTGGTGGGTTGGCACCCTGCCCAGGATTGGTTCCTGCCTTGTGCCCTGTGTTGGCTGGGATTGGCTCCAGCAGACCCCCGTGACCCTGTATTCGGATTCAGCGGGTTAGAAAATGGATGGATGGATATTTAAGACTATGTCAAATTAAACAATTTTTCCAATATTTTCAGTCACATCCGACATCTACATAATGTCAGTGAGTCAGATGAAGCTGGCTGTGCGTGGCTGTGAAGCCAGTCGCATTACCTGAAATGCCCAGTGACTCATTTGAACTACTCTACAACTCTCAGGGCTCTGTGTGCATTTTAGATGACAACCAATGAATGCTCATCTGCAAATACAATTCATATAAGCACAGACAGAATGGAAAAAGAACCGTGATTTTGGCTGCACTAACCATACCGGTTAACCATACGTCACAGAACAGCTATCCAATATATTTGTCATAGTAGAAAATCAGCACTGAGGTAGCTTAATTTGTTATACAGGAAATTTAACAAGAAAGTTTAAAAGATAGGGTAAAAAAAAAAGTGTCACGGTTTTTTTTATTCTTAGTCTTAGCTAAAAAAACATTTGAGAGAGTGGTCGGCACACATTATTTTTACTCTGAATCTGATAAAAAGCTTTTGAATTTTACCTCATGACAAATAAATGATTAACTTATACGAATTGAAGATGTACACCGCCAATGGTAGACAGGTACAAATTTGGATTATATTTGGAAGAAAACATTTATTAAAGCAAGATCCTTTTCTGAACTAGTGAAATCAAAGTAGTCAGAATGCTTTTAAAAGAATACAGGTAAAATTCCATTATAACGCATATCTTTACAACAAAATTTTTATTACAACGAAGTATTTTTATGGTCCCAACAGTTTCCCCATATGACATGAAGCTATAAAAATCTTGTTACTACAAAATACATTCAGCAGATACTTTCATTATAACAAAGTGCCCAAATGAATCATCCGCTGAGCAGCTAGTTCTGAGGCCGCAGCTCAGTTGTGCACAATGATCCCCAAACAGAAACACTGTCATTTTTTTTTCTTTCTTCGAACTTTCCTTGTACTGTTTTTTTTTTGCCCTTTTTGTTTCCTGCGATTTTCAGTGATACCTTTTTGCTTATTGCTCGTCAACATTTAAAAAATATCCATTGGAATTTAACTCATTGTCACCCTCCAATAGAAATGACACAAAAAAACGATAACAGTTCATATTAGAAAAAAAACCACAGCAAATTATGTTTAATACTGTACAATTTATTCATGAAGTTTAAATGATACAGTACATTATTAATCATAAACAAACTGAGAGAAAGCAAATACAGTATATTTAATTACATAATGGAATGAAAGACTAGAAATAGAAGGTATATCAGATGAATAACATGGAAATTCCACAGCATTTCTCCACAACCAGACACTGTACTTAAGTGACCAAAAAGACTATCAGGATGGCAGCTTATAATGGGTGCTGATTAGATTGTAAGTGAAGAGAGTTCACAGCATGCTTAAGTAGTATAAAGACATATGTGAAGTGAAGACAATGTATATAGCATTTGCTTCAGAATTGCAAAAGACTTCACAATGCCAAAGAAACAAGGCCCATAGAAGGGCAATTGGAACTGTAGCTATGAGAAAAGGAAGAGGGAGTTAAGTTTTGTTTACAATGAAAGGTCCAAGAGGAGAGAGGATATACTTTTTTAAACTAAATAGAAAATAAATAAGATGGATGGCATCTGTTATTTTAAAGCAAGCTCTCCAACATTGAAAAAGGAACACAGAAGAAAGATGGATAAAAGTATAAATATTCGTTCATACACTGAACAAATAACCTAATATTTCAGTTGTATCTTGGGCAACTTCAAATCAAATTTTTCAAGTGGACAAAATAAGTGAACAAAAACCATTAAAGCAATGCAGGACAGAATGGATTATTCCTGTTAAAAAAAAGTGCAAGCAATTCTATTGCTTATTCAATCTGCATACTTCACAATTTTTTGGGTTTTAGACAGCATTTCTGCAACTTCAACAAAAAATGTGTTTTTCATTTAAGAGATAAAACTAATCCCACAGTGACAAGAGACTAAAGAGAGCTAGTCTCCCCCCCACCTCATCCTCACTACTTCCTAGGGTCACTACTGAGCGTGTGCTGTCTAAATGCATTACTGTATGGTTCGAGAAACTGCACTGTCCCTGACTGCAGTATTCTGTAGCATACAGTGAAGTTACCTTCCACAAATGCTGCAATCATGTGCCTTCAGCACTGTGAAAGGCCATTCTCAACTGTTACATGGCTCTTCTACCATCTGGCAAACAGTATCAAAGCATCTACCCACGTTCTACCAGGCTATGTAATAGCTTTATACAGAAAGCTGTCAGAATTCTTAATACATACAAATGTCTAGCCCAGGTTAGGTGAGCTAACATCTTTTGTGATTTTAAATACACTGTACACTTTGTTTGTGTGTTTGCATAATCGTATCTTTTTGTTTTGCATTATACTTAGTGTGACTTCATTGCAAATTATTCTCTGTACGTTGCATGTTGCTGTATGATGCACCACGGTCACGGAGTAATGCTGTTTCATATTACAGCCGCACATGACATATACACAGTTGCAGATGACAAAAAAGTTTGACTTGACTAAATTATTTGTTTATTCTTTAAAAGATATTTAACATTTTTAGATATTCACTAATACCATTATTTGCCTTTAATTGTTTGACAGTAATTTCTGTCAAAATACTGAAGGTATTTCAGTTTTGTATGTTTCTCCTTACTTTCAAACTTTGTATGTATATTGAGTAATACATTATATGGCAGGGGAAGTAAACATGGGTTCTGTGGTGCTGAGAAAGTGATCAGACCTTAATCAGGCAAACAAAGCAAAGTAAACATTTATTGAAGTTGACCTTGCACAGCAAAGTAAAAAAAAATAAAAGATTAAGCAGTCTAAAGTGTTCACTGCAGTGGCTTGAAGTGAATGGAATTAACCGACTGCGTTATCTTTTTTCAGATGAGACCTGGGTAACAGAAACGTGACTACTTTGCCAAATGTAATAGTTACTGTACTGCTTGACCTAAAAAAAGCAATGCAAAACAGTCAAGAGATAACCTATGGGACTAAACTCAAGTCAGCAGCCATCATAAAGAGGTTTGAAAAAAAAGTTTGTTGACTGAGGTAGCTAAAATAAGCATTGGTAATATTGAAAAGGCTCTTTTAAATAGTTGCTTTAAAAGGTATTAAAAAACCAAGACTAAAATTGAAATTATGGCAGTTGGTTTGTAATTCAGTTCTGTGGAAAATAATGTTTTTCTTTCCGTGATGGAAGCTTACCATTTTAGGCATACAAGAGCAGCCCATCAGGAATCTCAGTTTTAAGAGCGAACTAGAATGGGATTAGGATCAGAACAATATTTTTGGTGCTAATGAATTATTTAAAAATCTATTTACAGTACAACTGGGATAGAAAAATCTGTTCCAGAATGTGTTTTGAAGGGGCATGTTTAAGAATTACAAGGCTGTGTTTTTTTAATAATGACAATACAAGCTATCCATTCAAAAATATGTATAGGCTTACTTGAGAGTGTTGTGCAAAAACATATCTGTAAGAGACCACCACAATATGCTTAATGTATCTGGAGTAGCAAAAGTGTTAAATTAGAATCATACAACTGTTTTTACATACAAATATACATTTTTGTCTTGAGATAACTTTTTTTAAATATATGTAAATTACCGTATATTCAAAGAGTGGAATTTGATCTGATAATTCTGTTACCTAATAAAGTGGCTACTGGTGTATATTATATATACACTGTCACACACGTGTGCATTGGAGACAGCTAAAGGGCTTGAGTAAGGGCAATGCCGAATCAGACCGGGATGTGGCAGAGTGCACCGACTCTTTTTCTCCCTTTCCTGCAGACAATTCACAGGCGAGATTCCACCTGGCCCTCTTGATGTCACTTCCACGTCCGAGCCTATGGAAGACGACCTTGCCGGCTCCGGCTCCTGTGATGTCACGTCCGGGCTCAAGCCTATGGCTAAAGACCCCTATGATCTCACTTCCTGTCTTCACCTTTAAAAGCCTCCACCTTTTTCCTATTCCCCCAGTTCTGTTTTGTGCACATCAGTGCTGTTATACATTTTGCAACTTTGCAGCCTGGATACCAATATACGGGTGGCTGCCCCACACCTTCTGGTTTTTGTGACAACACACACCACATGATGTATATATGGAGGATATGATAATTAGTTTACCTTCCTAAATTTCAAAGCTTTTGTATAACACGATCTTAAAAAGTATAACAAACAAATTTTACATGTATTTAATTAACAAAATTATTTGTAAAGCTGTCAAATCTACAGCACATGGAAAAATTGACAGATACACACTATGTACTGTATATGCACAGAGAGTACAAATTTGTACTAGTGTTTAGATATTAATTGGCTTATACTAGGGAGACCATATTTTTAAATACCAATCAGGGATGCAATGGGCATGGGTGTGGGATTATGACAATTAGGGCCAAGCATGAAAGGAAAACTTGGGCTTTCGACAACAAGGCTGTTTTTCCACAAAATGCATGCACCTTTACAAGATGGTACTTTTAGCCTGAGTGCCACAATTTCAGCAGCTCTAATCTAAACTCTCAAAGACTTTTCATTTTAATAAAATGGCAAAATGCCCATATACAAAGCTACAAACCTGATAATGAAACATATCAAGTTGTGCTCCTCTAGATTTAAGCCACAAATGCCTTCACAACCCACAGAAAGCTCTGGTGTCACTCTTGGTAGTCTTGTTCTTATTATCAGCAACTAATTATTGTAAAGATTATTAAGCATCTCTAGGGAAGCTCTCACCACCTCATTAAGCAAGCCTAACACATCAAAGCTCTAAAAGAGTTCATGGAATATCTGTAGTATTTGGCCTGGAGCTGCTCCCATGCTACCGCTTCTTGTACAATCAGTGTGGTATATTTTAGGATGGATGTGGGGGAGGTTATACTGAAAATGTTAGAGGCCTGGGAAACAGGAAATCTTAAAATTTATTGAAATCCCTTTATAAAAAGGATCACCCCAAGCAATAAATAAGATATGCATTCTTGGTACATCAGAATCTACAGAAGACAGCTGTTTTCTTCAGCCTTCTTACTTAAACGTACGAGTGTAGAAACAATTAATATTTTTAATTAGTAGTTTTCAAAAAGTTTTAAACACTTTTCCCTTTAAATTGTAACAGTTTTATTAGGTCAATAGATTGGATAGATAAAATCGATTTCACAAACAATTTTCTTCTAAATTAAAAGCCAAAATTTGAATGCGATACTCAAATGGCCGTGAAAACTGCTGATGTGGCAAAAAGCAGCATCTGAATAAGTTTCAGATGACAAAACCTGTTTGCTTTGTAAACAATCTTAAAAACGTATAAAACACACATTTCAGTGTAATACACAATGCTCTAAGGCAAAGGACGGCACTGTTATGACAATCACTGCAGATGTGAGGGGCTTTTAAAATCTTAGCCATACATCTGTTTCCTATGTGTATCTGCAAGCAGCTTGCACGTCTTCACATGACTGTAGCATCTGGCATGTCCGGCATGACCCCAGCTGGACCCCAGGCACAGAAACTTTAAAAACAGCGAAAATGGACCCAAAGTACAAACATTCATAATTTTGCATAAATATTAAGTGGTGTATGTTGGTATTGGAAAATCATGCTACATCGTCAGTAAAAAAAGAAGAAAATAACCAATCAATTTAATTGAAGACAACAGATTGAACCAGAAGTAATATATTTACAAAAAAAAAGTACAGAGTGCAATTTGTCTTTCTCATCGTCCAGGAAATGTGCAAAAGCCATTTAAAAAGGTTAATAAAATGCTTACATACACAAAGACTGCAGATGCTACTGTAAGCCGTAACATCTCATATACATGCTACAGTGAGACCACATTTAAGGTAATGGGTACACTACTCTACAAAGAGAAAAAAAAAAAAAGATAATAAGAAGGAAGTAAATACCTTCTTTAAAAGCTGATGCAATCAATGTAAATATCAGAATCAAAAACTATGGATTCAAAAAGTATTAAGTATTTTTTTTTACATTTTGCTGGTGTAGCCATGTGCTAAAATCATTTAAATTAATTTCTTCCTCACAATAAAAAGTACTCAATACCCCAGAATGACAAAATCAATGCAAGAAATTAGAAATTTTGGTACAATTTATTTAAAATAAAAAAACTGAACAAAATTACATTGACACAACTAATCAGAGCCTTTACTCGGTACTTTGTTGAAGCACCTTTAGCAGTGAGTCCATTCTGGAGTCTTACAGGGTAGGATATAACAAGGTTTGCACACCTAGATTTGGGGATTTTCTGTCATTCTTCTCGGCAGATTTACTTAAGCTATGTCAAGTTGGATAGTGACTGTCGGTGGACAGCAATTTTCAGTTCTCTCCAAAGATGTTGGATTGGGTTCAAGTCCAGGCTCTGGATGGGATACTCAATGACATTCCCAGAGAGATCTCTAAGCTGCACTGCCTTTGCTTTGTGCTTAGGGCGATTGTCCTGTTGGAAGTTGACCCTTCAGCCCAGTCAGAGATGCACAGAGCAAGTTCTTGTTAAGGGCATATCTGTACTTGGCCCTCTTCAGCATTCCCCTGTCTAGTTTGAGTCCCTGCTGCAAAAAACAATCCCACAGCATAATGCTGCCACCATCATGCATCACAGTTGGAATGGTATTGTAGAGTTGTACAGATGATGAGTGTTGCCTGATTTGCTGCAGACTTGATGACAATCTTGGTTTCATCAGACCTGAGGATCAGGTTTTTTTTTTTTTTTACAGTATGATAGTCCTTGAGGTGCCCTTTTACCAATTCCAAGAAGGTTTTTATGTGTCTTTTACTGAGGAGAGGCTTCCACCTGGACACTCTGGTCATAAAGCTATCTAGTCACTTCTCTTACTATGGTTCTTCACCCACAATTGCTCGGGTTGGCCAGGTGGCTGTAGAAAGAGCCACAGTTACAACATGTTTCCAATTCAGAACTATAAATGCAACTACATTCTTAGAAACCTTAACTGCTGCAGTTATTTTGTGTAGCTTTCTCCAGATTTTTACCTCAACAGAATCCTATCCCTAAGCTCTGCAGGCAATACCTTCAACCTCATGGTCCGTTTTTTGCTTTTATACAGATTGTCAACATTGGGCCCTAAAATAGAGGGGTGTGTGCCTTTCCTGAACATGTCCATTCAATTTAACTGACCACAGGTGGACTTTAGGCTAGGTGTACAAGCATTGCAATGATGTTCAATAGAATGGGATTGTCATGTCATACCCAAGAAGATTCCAGGCTGGAATCTCTGGTAAAGGTACTTCAATGAAGTACTGAGTAAAGGCTCTGAATACCTTTGTCAATGTAATATTGTTTAGTTTTTTATTTTAAATGCATTTTGTAAAAGTTTCTAAAATCATGCATTTACTTTGTCATTCTGGGGTACTGAGAGTTGCATGATGTGTAGAAATAATTAATTTAAATGATTTTAGCACATGGCTACAACATAACAAAATGCAAAAAATATAAACTGGGATTGACTGTAGTCTCCAAATTGGCCCGGTTATGTGTGTTTGTGAGCGATAAAGGGCCCTGCAAAGGAGTGGCACCCAGTCCATATTTGGTTCCTGTCTTGTATCTAGTGCTGCCATGACACTCTCGCCCTCTGACCCTGAACTGGATTAAGTAGGAGTTTGTTTGAGAATGTTATTTTTAAAAGCAGATGACTATAACCTAACACTAACTGACAGTTTTTAAGTGGAGCTGCTATTACTAAATAAAACTACTAAACCATGCAACTAGTAAGGAGATGGGTCTTTCCACCTAGCAGGCCTTCTTAAGTTCTTTTCCCTATCTTGTACTGACAAAATCCTTAACTTTTGGTTGTATATACACATTTTGTTTTCTTGTGCCAAGAATCAGGTTTTTCCTCTTCTTTCCACAAGCATGACTGCTATTCTGTACTACCACAAAAATCAGCCCCTGGTCTGTTTGTGCTCACTAGCTGCTTTCCACATTTTCATTGTTATTTGATCTTATACTTGAACCTACTACAAAAAATAGAATTGTGTTTTGCTTACAAAACAGAAACAATAAAAACAAACTAGCAATTATATAACATTTAAAAAGTCTGTTATTATATTGTTATCTATAAAAGTCACTGATAATTTTTTTGCACATAATGCTTTAACAGGTCACAACTACAATGTATATAAAGTTATACATTTGTTTACTAAAATACATTTTTATAGCAGTTTTTGAATGTTTTGAATAATTTTTTTTAAGGGAAAACAGTCCTGCTCGTAAGAAAAGGCACACATTTGATGATGACACAGATGATTCTGGTTGTAATGGATACAAGACAGGAGAAAACTGAAGATAAAATACAAGCCCCTTGCAGGATTCAATTGCACATATACCCATATTCACTTATAATCATTCAGCATTTATAATTGATAGTCAACCTTAAATGAAAATTCCTTGGAATACTTTGCTATCAACATTTTGAAGAGAAAGCAAGTGTGGAAAGCAGGGAGCGGACTACCCTCAACAGATAAAACAATTGTTAAAGAGTGTGCTTAATAGCGATGAGCGAACATTGCCGAGTTTGCTTCGCCGTGAGTTCCCAGAAATCACAAATGTTTGCGATAGACAGAATTTGGCAAACTGCATTAAAGTCAGTGGGGAAGGACTAACTGAACTAGATTTCACTGAATTATAATGATGTAGTCGTGTTTAAAGTGTCCCTGAGGGCTAGGGAAATGTCTGCCAACTATACTGGACTAATTATTGTGGCCAAAAGGTGACCTGAGCTCGGCGGCAGCAGTGCCAACCACTGCATCACTGTGCCTCCGTGATATCAAAGAACAAAGTATGCACTCAGAGACACACAATCAGATTTTGTCAAAAAAAAAAAAAAAAAAACAGAAATGCCGAAATCGTAGTCAAAAGTCAGAAAAAATATGCAGGTCTTTTAAAAGGCAGAGAATTCGCTGGCTTGCTCTATTTGTTGAAGTTGCGCTGAAGGCTCTCCAAACTGTCTGTGCTGATGCTTTGCACTCCTTAACAAGTCTATCAACAAGATAGAAACCTCTTGTAAGCAGTAATAAATCTTTAGTAATTATTATTATTTCATTGAGTCTCCGTCAGGCTCCTTCAAGGTTTCTTTTCACTTTTGCTGTGCCATGTGGGTAATTATTATGCATGCACAGGGCATGTGCTCAGCATTAAATACCTAGGGGGAGGGGCAGTTCTAGCAAAGTTGGCTGTTACAGCTTTGGAGAATATGGCAGTGGCCTCGCAAAGCATTATGAGGCGCTCGCATTAAAAAAAAAAATTCTCCTAAACTGGCTGAATTATCAGTAAACAATTTGACAAACAAGGCTGAGTGTGAACTCCGCAAATTCACTGCAAATAATGCTTTGGCAACATTCGCTGATCAACACTAGTGCTTAACAGTGAAATAGAGAGTATTCTCAGCTTCATCTCTTTCAAGCTTAAACTTAATGAATGCCCTAAATTAAACCTATAAACACCACATGACAATGGGATTTAAAGTCAGGTCCCTGGTGTTATGCTTCAACAGCACATATTTAAATTTTGTAATAACAAACATTTTGCCCTTATGTAAGTAACCTAACAACCAATGCTAAAAAGAATAATTATAAAAACTAAAACTAGCAAAAGATTTAATTTGCACTGGATTTTGAATTAAGAAATGGAATATAGTTTATTATTTTTAAAACCAACGGAATTTATAAATCCCTTTTGGGTTACAAGAATTTAGTATATATTTCATGCATTTGTTGCCTTAAAAAAAAAAAATAGCTAGCATGACCAACGACAGTGGGGGCTGGGGTACAGCTGTTAATCTTTAGCTCCATAAGCTTAAAACTGCCAAAAGTCAGCAAAGAAAAAATATATCACAAAACCAGAAAAATCAAAAATGTTAACCCATTCATAAAATGATGCTTTGCTTGGCTGGACTTCAGCTGCATCCCTTTACTGCATATTTTCTCATGGAACACACACATTTCTCACATACTTTTTAAGTAGACTACTAAAAAATGGTTCTAGGTCAGAAACTATTTATACTGGATTCTATTAAAAATATTAAGGGTACTGCAGAATGTTTTTAATTGTAGACAATATACAGTTTTAACTACACAAGCCAACATAATTAAAATAACAAAAAAAAATTCTAATTCTAATATCAAACAGATTCTGGCTCTAGAGTACTGTACTGGGAGTCACTGAGTGAATAATAGGATTTGATATTTTTGTACCAATATGGGTTCAGTCTAAAAATAAAAAAACCATCATGAAAATAAATAAATAAGTAGTTATAACTTCTGTAATACATTATTTCCCTTGCTCTCTTCGATAGCAACAGTTCATTTAAAAATTTATCTCTCAAAATGTTAACTACCAGAACACTGAGTGTCATGATGTATGGAGCCTACAACAGCCAAATGCCTCTGATGTTTTTCAGTGGCAGACTGACTATGTGACAATATGTTAATGAGGTCCTGTAACATGCTTGGCACCTTACAGAATTGTCAATGTCACCCTATTGCCTTTACTTGCCTCTAATAAAAGTAACTATGAGTTCTTCTTGGATGCTATATTTGGTAAATTTGTACTCTCTTATGACTATTTTGAGCTCTTTTGTGACCCTCGCCAACAGTGCTCCACGCCAAAATGCGATTTGACGCTTCTGTTGAAGGGTGCTTATCCATCGCCGAGGCAACCATTTCTTTGTGCCGGTCCCAAGTCCGGATAAATGGGGAGGGTTACGTCAGGAAGGGCATCCAGTGTAAAATTTTGCCAAATCAATATGCGGACAATACAAATTTCCAACAACTGTTACCAGTACTGTTAGCCAACAGGGTGCTGGCGGAAATTGGGCTACTGTTGGCTGAAGAAGAAGAAGAGGGGGGAGATGTGTCTGGAAGCAGGGGAGGAAAGTAGAGAGAGTGGAATTGAGGGTGGGAACTTTGAAGGTTGGCAGTATGACTGGTAAGGGGAGAGAGTTACCAGATATGATGGAGAGAAGGAAGGTTGATATATTGTGCATGCAAGAGACTAGCGAAGGGGAGTAAGACCAGGTGGATTGGAGGTGCATTCAATTTGTTCTATCATGGTGTGGATGAGAGGAGAAATGGGGTTATTCTGAAGGAAATGTACGTCAAGAGTGTTTTGGAGGTGAAAAGAGTGTCAGACCGCAAGTTGGGGGTGCAATGGGTGAGAAAGAAGATTTTTGGAGTGAGTTGGATAAAGAGATGAACAGTGTACCCAAGGGACAGAAGGTGGTGATTGGAGTGGATTTCAAAGGGCATGCTGGTGAAGGGAACAGTGGAGACAAGGAGGTGATGGGTAGGTATGGTGCCAAGGAGAGGAATGAAGAAGGTCACAGGATAGTGGATTTTGTACCTCTTGGATGGGCATGGCTGTGGTGAATACATATTTTAATAAGAGGGAGGAACATAGGGTTACGTACAAAAGTGGAGGAAGATGCACACAGGTAGATTACATCCTATGGAGAAGAATTGATCTGAAGGAGATTGAAGAATGCAAAGTGGTGGCAGGGGAAAGTGTAGTTAAGCAGCATAGGATGGTGATCTGTAAGATGACGTGGAAGATCAAGAAGAGGAAGAGAGTGAGGGCAGAGCCAAGGATCAAATGGTGGAAGCTGAAAAAGGAAGACTGCAAGGTTGAGTTTAGGGAGGAGGTGAGACAGGTACTGGGTGGCAGTGAAGAGTTACCAGACAGCTGGGAAACTACAGCTGTAGTAAGGGTGACAGCAAGAAGGGTGCTTGCCGTGACATCTGGAAAGAGGAAGGAGGAAAAGGAAACCTGGTGGTGGAATGAGGAAATACAGGAGAGTATACAGAGGAAGAGGATTGCAAAGAAGAAGTGGGATAGTCAGAGAGATGTTGAATGTGGACATGGAAGCATGGAGGTATTTAGGAGAGATGGCAGTGGAGTTTTTAACCAGATTGTTTAATGGAATCTTGGAAAGTGAGAGGATGCCCGAGGAGTGGAGAAGAAGTGTACTGGTGCCGATATTTAAGAATAAGGGAGATGTGCAGGACTGCAGTAACTACAGGGCAATACATTTGATGAGCCACAGCATGAAGTTATGGGAAAGAGTAGTGGAGGATGTCCGAGGAGTGGAGAAGAAGTGTACTGGTGCTGATATTTAAGAATAAGGGAGATGTGCAGGACTGCAGTAACTACAGGGCAATACATTTGATGAGCCACAGCATGAAGTTATGGGAAAGAGTAGTGGAAGCTAGGCTAAGAAGTGAGGTGATGATTAGTGAGCAGCATTATGGTTTCATGCTAAGAAAGAGCACCACAGATGCAATGTTTGCTCTAAGGATGTTGATGGAGTAGTTTAGAGAAGGCCAAAAGGAGTTGCATTGTGTCTTTGTGGACCTGGAGAAAGCATATGACAGGATCCCTCGAGAGGAGCTGTGGTATTGTATGAGGAAGTCAGGAGTGGAAGAGAAGTATGAAACAGTTTTACAGGATATGTAGGAGGGAAGTGTGACAGTGGTGAGGTCTGCGGCAGAAGTGACGGATGCATTTAAGTTGGAGGTGGGATTACATCAGGGATCGGCTCCGAGCCCTTTCTTATTTGCAATGGTGAGGGACAGGTTGACAGATGAGATAAAACAGGAGACCCCGTGGACTATGATGTTTGCTGATGACATTGTGATCTGTAGCGATAGTAGGGAGCAGGTTGAGGAGACCCTGGAGAGGTGGAGATATGCTCTAGAGAGGACAGGAATGAAGGTCAGTAGGAACAAGACAAAATACATGTGTGTAAATGAGAGGGAGGTCAGTGGAATGGTGAGGATGCAGGAAGTACAGTTGGCGAAGGTGGAGGAGTTTAAATACTTGGGATCAACAGTACAGAGTAATGGGGATTGTGGAAGAGAGGTGAAAAAGAGAATGCAGGCAGGATGGAATGGGTGGAGAAGAGTGTCAGGAGTAATTTGTGACAGATGGGTATTAGCAAGAGTGAAAGGGGAAGTCTACAGGACGGTAATGAGACCGACTTTGTTATATGGGTTGGAGACGATAGCACTGACCAGAAAGCAGGAGACAGAGCTGGAGGTGGCAGAGTTAAAGATGCTAAGATTTGCATTGGGCGTGACGAGGATGAACAGGATTAGAAATGAGTACATTAGAGGGTCAGCTCAAGTTGGATGGTTGGGAGACAAAGTCAGAGAGGCAAGATTGCATTGGTTTGGACATGTACAGAGGAGAGGTGCTGGGTATATTGAGAGAAGGATGCTAAGGATAGAGCTGCCAGGGAAGAGGAAAAGAGGAAAGCCTAAGTGAAGGTTTATGGATGTGGTGAGAAAGGACATGAAGGTGAAGGGTGTAACAGAACAAGATGCAGAGGACAGAAAGATATGAAAGAAGATGATCCATTGTAGCGACCCCTAACGGGAGCAGCCCATAAACAAGATATAATATTATACATAAAATAAATATTGTTATCTGAACCTCAAGGTAACACAGTTGGAACTGCTGCACAGTACTTTAAAGTCATAATTCACAAGAAATGATTTGCTTACTATTAAGCTTTGTCAAGAAAGTGTGCGATACGAAATAACCGGACAGATGGTCAAAGTTCACTTAAATTTAACACATGCAAGGGTCGAATCGTGAGTTTTGAAAAAAATCACTAAGTATCACAAGAGATCTAACATGATCTTAAAAGTCAGCAAGTTCCTTCTACTCCCTAAATGATACATTTTTTATTTATGTTTCAGGAGTGACAGTTCATACCTTTTTTTTTTTTTAACAACACTAAGTGTGATTAAAATCATAGGTACCTTAATCACAGAAATTGCTCCATGATTCACTGCTAACAAATAAAGAAACAAATGTTTTGAGAAGGACACAAGTATTGGCTTTCACAAAGTTTGCTGCATCAGTGTATCGAATTACAAGTATTTAATAAGCTTCAAAGGATTTTATTGACAAGTACATTAGGTTTATGCAAAGAGTTATTTTTGAAGTGTTGGCCCTTGTTTTTCAAGACCTCTGCAATTTGCCCTAGCATGTGGTTAATCAACTTCTGGGCCAAATCCTGATTGATGACAGCCCATTCTTGCATAATCAATGCTTTGTCAGAATTTGTGGGTTTTTGCTTGTCCACCCAACTCTTAAGGATTAACCACAAGATCTCAATGTGGTTAAGGTCTGGGGAGTTTCCTTGCCATGGACCCAAAATTTTGATGTTTAGTTCCCCGAGACACTTAGTTATCACTTTTTGCCTTATGCCACGGTGTTCCATCATGCTAGAAAACTTGCTGGACTTTCTTGGTTGCCCTGAAGCATTCTTCGCAACAACAGTGAAAATGTTTTTTTTTTGAGATAAGTTCATTTTGAATGGCAAAGGGGGACTTTGCAATTATTTGCAATTCATCTGAACACTCTTCATAACATTCTGGAAACTGAGGCAGCAAACTTTGTGAAAATTAATATTTGTGTCATTCTCAAAACTTTTGGCCGACAGTACTCAAAATAACACTTTTCATGTTTCACCAAAGTAGAATTATGCTTGCATGTAAAATGGACAGTGACATCTACATATTTTTATAGCAAGAAGGAAGAACAGCATTTCAAACAATGCATAACAATAATGTTCTTTAGTTATCCAAAGCAGAGGTCCTCTGAGATGTGCAATAGTACCACCTGTGTATATTAGTTATAATTTCTTGAAATACAGCTGAGATAGCTGCTTCTTTTATACTCCTTTTTATACTTTTGTACTCATCCTCCACGCCCCACTCTTCCAATAATCAATAAAACTTTAGTATTCAACAATCATAATAGAAAATATTATGCAACTGTTTGGGCACCAGAGGCCAAATTGCAAGTTTCACTGAATTTCTAAATTAAAAGATGTTGACACAACCTCTACAGCATACAAACTTAAAGAATTCTTTATTTTTCTCAAAATGTTATCTTTTACAATAATGATCAAAAACCTTTTTCTTTTTAGTAATTCCTATACTTCTTACATTTTGTTGCAAAAAAGTTTTATTTTCTAATATTTGAGACAATAACTTTGTAAAGAGGTTGTTGGCAAGATTTCCTTCTAACAACTCTTTACTCTGAACTTATTTTCTACTGTCAGTTGAATCTTATCACCAATATGTCTGCTTGCATATATGTCCAGTTAATAAGAAGGTCTTGCAATAGTTTTTCCGAGTCTTCTAGATCTTGCCTTTCCTTGCCCATAATATGAATTTCTTCAAATAGCCTCCTAAAGAATTTAGACATCTCATGGTAATCTTACTCTGCTTTGCAAGACTTAAGTATCATTACTGTATTTTGATTTCCACAGTTGGCTGCAACTTGAGAATTTGTTCAACTCTGAAGTAAACTTAACTTGGCTTAATTTAGCACATAATAAGTCAACCAAACTTTGAGCCCTTAACAAAAAGAGAAAAAAGTGTAAATGAATAATCCAGAGAAGTACCAATACTTACACACGCTACGTTCATCTTTTGAAAAAACTGTACTTTTTAATTCAAATGCTCAGAAATATGCTATATTTAAAACTGTAATCTGCAGAGGTTATAATAATTTCTTTTCTCTTAAGAGATTCAGTAGAACGTGCAAGAATTAGGGGTACTCAAAATATTTCCATATACAGTGCATCCGGAAAGTATTCACAGCGCATCACTTTTTCCACATTTTACTATGTCACAGCCTTATTCCAAAATGGATTAAATTTATTTTTTTCCTCAGAATTCTACACACAACACCCCATAATGACAACGTGAAAAAAGTTTACTTGGGATTTTTGCAAATTTATTAAAAGTAAAAAAATTGAGAAAGCACATGTACATAAGTATTCACGGCCTTTGCTCAATACTTTGCCGATGCACCTTTGGCAGCAATTACAGCCTTAAGTCTTTTTGAATATGATGCCACAAGCTTGGCACACCTACCCCTTGGCCAGTTTCGCCCATTCCTCTTTGCAGCACCTCTCAATCTCCTTCAGGTTGGATGGGAAGCGTCGGTGCACATCCACTTTAAGATCTCTCCAGAGATGTTCAATCGGATTCAAGTCTGGGCTCTGGCTGGGCCACTGAAGGACATTCACAGAGTTGTCCTGAAGCCACTCCTTTGATATCTTGGCTGTGTGCTTAGGGTCGTTGTCCTGCTGAAAGATGAACCGTCGCCCCGGTCTGAGGTCAAGAGCACTCTGGAACAGGTTTTCATCTAGGATGTCTCTGTACATTGCTGCAGTCATCTTTCCCTTTATCCTGACTAGTCTCCCAGTTCCTGCCGCTGAAAAACATCCCTACAGCATGATGCTGCCACCACCATGCTTCACTGTAAGGATGGTATTGGCCTGGTGATGAGCGTTGCCTGGTTTCCTCCAAACGTGACGCCTGGCATTCACACCAAAGAGTTTAATCTTTGTCTCATCAGACAAGAGAATTTTGTTTCTCATGGTCTGAGAGTCCTTCAGGTGCCTTTTGGCAAACTCCAGGCGGGCTGCCATGTGCCTCCAAAGCAGCAGAAATTTTTCTGTAACCTTCCCCAGATTTGTGCCTCGAGACAATCCTGTCTTGGAGGTCTACAGACAATTCCTTGGACTTCATGCTTGGTTTGTGCTCTGACATGAACTGTCAACTGTAGGACCTTATATAGACAGGTGTGTGCCTTTCCAAATCATGTCCAATCAACTGACTTTACCACAGGTGGACTCCAATTAAGCTGCAGAAACATCTCAAGGATGATCAGGGGAAACAGGATGCACCTGAGCTCGATTTTGAGCTTCATGGCAAAGGCTGTGAATACTTATGTACATGTGCTTTCTCAATTTTTTTATTTTTAATACATTTGCAGAAATCTCAAGTAAACTTTTTTCACGTCATTATGGGGTGTTGTGTGTAGAATTGAGGAAAAAAATTAATTTAATCCATTTTGGAATAAGGCTGTAAACAAAACAAAATGTGGAAAAAGTGATGCGCTGTGAATACTTTCTGGATGCACTGTACTTATGATGTGGATTGGTTTCAAAGACATATGGCTATTATATCAAAAGACAGAGTGGCACTAAAACTATAACCTGGAAGTTTTGATATAAAAATGTACAATTCAGTGGTGGAGGAGAACTAGGGATTTGAACAGCTGAATGAAATTATCCTACTAAGTTTCCCTGATGTAAACATCTTTAAGTTTAGATTTGCATGTGTGAACTTACTTTGAGAATGAAATAAAAATATATCTCCACTGGCAAAAAAAAAAAAAAAAAAAAAAAGAAAGATTACATACGGATAGGTGAAGCAAACTATATATACGGATAGGTGAAGCAAACTATAATGATATATGGATAGCTCAGATGAGTCCATTTGTACTTGTGACCAAGAACCATAAAAAACAACAGTGTAATAAAGTTTGTCTAAACTAATCTAATCATGTTCTACAAAATGCCAAAAACAACTGCTAGAAGCTGCAAAGGCCACATGCCTTTAGTTTGTCATGTACTTGCGGCAGTGCTGCATGCCACAGAATGATACACTCTGTATATGTATATGTATATATATGTATATATATATGTATATGTATATATATATATATATATATATATATGTATATATATATATATATATATATATATATATATATATATATATATATATATATATATATAGAGAGAGAGAGAGAGAGAGAGAGAGAGAGAGAGAGAGAGAGAGAGAGAGAGAGAGAGAGAGAGAAGCACTGATGGAGTTTGAAGGTAGCAGTCTCTATGCTGTGAGACATCCTATAATTGTCTCATTGTGTTTACAGACTTCCAATCTTCGGCACTGAAGGGCCATGCCATGTACAATTTTTTTTGTAATCATGCTTCAGAATGCTGGTATGTCTTTTTTGTTTCTGTTCTTTACAGAACGTTTGCACTTTTTCTTCCATCAATAACATAGAAATGCCTTATAAACTATTATTTCACAGGGTCTCATTATTTCTGACTCTTGGAGGGACTTTTAAAGTTTGTATTGATAGGTGCTGATCTACGCGGCCAATTCTTGTGAATTCAGTTCACACTGCCTTCTCTTACACCAGTGTTTTCTCAACCGTTATGGTACCGTTAGCTAGTTTTGCCCATTTAAAAATCATTGATGACCCACATGCAACCCACTACAACAAGTTAATTGAGCTCCTTCTTTAATTACATGGGTTAATCTTGCTAGTAGATTTTGTGAGGTTAGAAGAGCATAGGAATGTCTGTGAAAGTTTATTAATTTACCTGCCATTTACGTTCAGTTCTGAAGTGAGACTAACTTTTAATTTCTTTTGAATCACCTACAGTGAAAAATATCAGATTTTGCCTCTTAGCTGTTTCAAAGCAGAAGCTAATGAATATTGGACAAACGAAAGGTCAAACAATGCATCCTCGGAGAAATCACTGATCCCTAGGTCATTCACACTAGTGTGTGCTCATATTCAGTCAAAAAAGGTACAACCTCAATTAATAATTTTAGGAGAAACCCTTTGTGAGAAAAAGTCATTCCCTTTTCTGTCTAGAGTGTACCTTCTCTTAATTTACATACTTAAAAGAACCACTTACTTTTCTTACTTAGATTTACACTGTACCAAAATCCAGGCTTTTTTTTGAGCAAAAACTGTAATGATTTGAATGACAGACAGCAAGAAAGTGTTCCAGATATGCTTGCAGAACTATAAATAAATCATAAACATAAATTGTTTTGGGCATATTAATACTTCAGCCTACACTATTCTGATGGAACATAAAAATGAAGAAACACAATTTCTTTTACAAAGCAAAAATATTGTGCTTTTCAAAATAAACTATGCACACATTTTATATATTCTTATTTCTGTACTCAATTTTCCAGATTGACAGATAGATTGCTTTATTCAGGCTTTCCATAAGTTTCCTTTTTTCATTAATTGTGTATGCAAAGTTTTATTACTCCTGTAGTGAACTAATGAATATTAACAGGTATATAAGCTCCTTTAATATGCAGGCTAACCTAGGAATTTAACTGTAAATTCTCTAGTATAAAGGCTTCTCACAATACTCAACTTTTCTTGCTATTTTCAGGCTCAGACTTCAACTACATAATCAAAGCAAGTTGGAAGCAGTAGCAGCACAATCCCACGACAGTCAACTGCATAGTCTGTCATATGGTACAACATAGTCCAACCAGATTGAGACGTTCCACAACAAAATCAAACAGAGTTGATTCTGTCTTAAGTCGTAGGGATGGGTTTAGTGTGCGAGGTGAGAAGCACCCAATTAATTATGAAAACAATCTGTATGTTATTAACAATATAATCAATGGCGACGCCACTACTGTAGTTACCTTCCTTCTAAACACCTCACAAACAGCAAACATCACTTCATTTCTTTTCTTCATATAAACATCAGATTTAAAATGTATAAAAAAAAACAGATTTTATGACAAGTAATTTCAAATTTAAATGATGAATAAATGAATGATTGCTAGAATTTTTAACTTACTTTGTTGATAGCTAGTTACACTAAAAAAAGTGTCACAATATCTATTCACACTTTTCAAAAAAAAAGTCTCCATTATCTTACATCATTCATTTTAAGATATTTATAATAAAAAAGTGAAGTTTTAACCACTATGAAATAATGTTCTGAACCACTTACAACATGGAAGATTACTTAGAGTTACTTTAAGCATAAAGTAAACATGTTTATATAAAATCATTACTAGGATTTCAAAAAATAAAATACTTTTTCTGACAGTGCAGAATGATTAACAAATAAATATGGACATAACAAAGACTGTTTTCCCGCAAAACTGTCCTTTAAAAGAAACAAATTCCAAACAATGATGGTATTCAAAAATAAATTGTCAGAATGACCATAACTGTAAGTAAAAGGCCACACGCTTTGCTTATTGAGTTCAATAGCCCCTCTGCAGCTTTGATGATTATCATCTGCGTTAATGTGCCCTAGCAGAAAAGAATAAATGTTTACCATTGATGAAAAGTTACAAATGCAAGCAATTCAGGGTGCAAAAAGGCCGTAAAGGACAGCTGCTTTCCATACAGAAACAAAACAGGTTGTGGGTTAACTATGACATAAAGAGGCTACTGGCAACCTGCCTGTCAGGATAGATTTAATAATGAGGCAAGGAAACTTCTTTATAAATTACTAATCAAAAAATGGTTTAAGACATTTGTTTCTCAAGTTCACCATCTTAAAATTATCGACATGGGCCCTGCATTTGGACAAGTGTGTCACCCAATTGCCTTTTTTTATGTGAGATAGCTTTCTGGCAGGTGCAGAAGGCCCTTTGCCAACTGAAGCACAGCTTGGGCAGAGATCCAGGGACTCAAGTTAACGGAGCCTTTGCAAGTGTAAAAAAATATATATATATATATATATATATATGGAAGAGTGAGAATGCTCTGGTAATTATCAAGGGTTACTGAATACTTCATTAAAAACATGTTTAGGGGATGCTTGATAGCTGACAGAGTGTGCATCACATATACAAAAGGCTTAGTTCCATTTATTATCGTTTTTCTGAGTGTCTAGATCACCTAGCAACAAAGAACAAATTTGGAAAGTGAAGGAAAAATGTTCAAATGAATATAGTTTGTTTATATCACATTTATACAGCATCATTCCAAGTGTGACTGATGGCAGCCGGTGCCATTACCCTGCAGGGAAGCCTCCAAAATGTAAGGACAGGGGAGAGGACTTCCAAAGGGTGTTGTCTCCCCCAAACTCCCCTGGGTTGCAATGGCACCACTGATTCCTACAGGGCTGTATAGGAATTACTATTTGCCAGCACAGCCCTGTTGGATTCTGCTTCCAGAGTTAGCCACAGAGCCCTATTTTGGGCTTCAGCCACACCTGGGGGCAATTCCAGACCTTCCTAATGAACCACCTGGAGTGTTCCTGGCTATGTCTTAAAAAAGAGCCAGCTGCCTCTCAGAGACAAGCCAGAGTAGGAGAACACCACTTGTGTGGAGAAATAAGGAGGAGGCTTAAGGCTCTGGAGAAAAGGGACAGTTAATGTGCTTGTGACTGCTGGTATCAATCCTGGGATACTGCTAATGGTTGGGGATGCCTTTCCCTGAATAAAAGGCTTTTTGATGGAGTGAACTGGTGTCATTGCCTGTTTGTGTCAGGTTGGGGCAGCAGGTGTGCCCCCAGTCTTCACAAAAGTTACATTTTGTTTTTCCCCAGCATAGAGCACATGTATGAACATCAAGCTCCAATTGTAAGTGTTTAGGCTACACTTACTCTATACTGTCTTGCTTAGCTTTTTCCCTAGGTCAATTTCTTTCCATATACCAAAGCGATGAATATTAGGTAAACTGGGCACGATAAATTGGCCTGATGTTTAGGGTGTATGACTTTGATGACACTCCAACCATGGTTGGCTCCTCAATTGCCTTGAGCACTATTAAGATAAGATTCTTCACCTGACATCAATTAAAAAGGTTTGTAAATAGATGAAAGGCTTACCTTACTCATTACATCTAATTATTAAATTGCAATATTCAATATTTAACACACACACACACAGGAAAATTACTTGTTTCCAACAAAGCTCTTCAAGCTATCATCATCAGTGGCAGTACCCAGCAGTCAAAAAGTCAGGAATAATGTCTCTCTAAAAAATTTTCAGCAGGATACCTAACATTTTAAACTCTGTTGTTGTTGTGGAAAGAGAGGGAGAAAAACATTGGGATTTTAGGAAGAATGCTCACATAAACCGGTCTACAATTTATCTGATCAATCTATTATATGCTTCGTTTTATTTTCTAAAGGCAAGTTGCATATTCCAACAGTTGTATCATCACTGTGGACCCCAAAATGATGGTGCTTCTAAACATCAAAAAATAAAAAATAAAAAAATAAAAAAAAAGTTCCCTGCTGCCCCTCCCTTAAGGTGCCTTGCACCAAGTCAATGGCGTACAAACAACCAAAGTTGATTCACTGGTATGTAAGAGTTTCTTCCAATCTGCAGTAGTCCATAGTCAGCATTTCAAAACCTAATTTTGTCCTTTAAGGAATGGCTTTCTTATTGCCACTCACCCTGTGAAACCTGCAGCAGAAAGTCTCGTCTTCACAGCAGAAACTGAGACTGTTAAGATGTACTTGAAGCTGTTGTGCAGTGAGACGCCTATCACACAAGCTGGTAACCCTCATAAACATGAGGGGTTTATTGATTGGGTCTCCCAGAGTTTCTTCCAATTGTCTTTGGGTTGTGTAGGACATTGTACTCAAGGACACTTTGAATTTTTTTTTTGCAATTTCTCGAAACGAAAAACCTACACTTCTCATTTCATTTGTTATTTGCAGTTTTCTTGCCATTATCACTGGTATATTGTCCATGTAGTACTTCAGAGGGTACAGTAACAATCATTTGCTTGAACTTGAGCAGATTAAGATGTTTCTATACAATTAACTTATTTTACTACTACCATCAGCAATTAGATCATCAATGAAGATAAGACAGACAGCACCTGTGGCTGTGTACATTCCCAGGCTATAACACCTTCACTACCGTATTTCACAGATGTGGCAGTATGTCTTGGATCTTCCTCTTGGTATCACCCCAATTCGGATTAATCTTGGTCTCATCAGTCCATAAGACTTTTTTCGAGCAGTCTCAAAGCTCTTTTAAGTACTTCTTGGCAAACTGTAATATGGCCATTGTGTATCTGCGGCTAACTAGTGGTCTGTTCATAAGGTCTTCGGCGGATGGTAGTCATCAACAAATCCACACCTGTCTCCTGAAGAGTGTTTTTGATCCATCGGACAGGCGTTTGGGGATATTTCTTCATTATAGTGACAATTCTTCTGTCATCAGTAGTGGAGGTCTTCTTTGGCCTACTAGTCCTGCAATTACTAAGCTCAACAGTATATTCTTTCTTAATAATGTTCTACATAATTTACTTTAGTAATCATGAGATTTGGCTTAAGTTTCTTGGAGTGCACTTTTTGTTTACCAGCTTCCCTTTCATTGGCACAATAGCACAAGTGGTCCTCATGTTGAAAAATGGCAACAGACTACAAAGGTTGTCACAAGTTTAAAAGCAAGACATTGCAGTTCCAGTAAGAACAGTATGCTGCTATGCTAACAACAAGCCATGGGTTACAAGTGACATCAAGGGCCTTTTGAACCAGAAGAAAAGGGCTTTTAAAAGCGGTGATCAGCATTAGCTCAAGTGCGTGCAGAAGGAACTCTGAGTCCAGCTCAGAGCAGCGAAGGAGCAGTACAGGAGAAAGCTGGAGCAGAAGTTGCAGAATAACAGCAAGAAGGAAGTGTGATGGGATGAAGATCATCAATGGCTGCAGCTGGAAGCGGGGTGCCACCATCGAAAGAGACGTGGAGAGAGCAAACCAAATGAACAACTTCTTTAACAGGTTTGACCACCCTAACCCACTCTCACCTTGGAGTACTGCATCCTCCAACCATCCTTCTGCTGATACCAGCATAGGTGAGACATCCCCACCCAAAATTACAGCAGCACAGGTGAGCAGAGAGCTGAGGAGACTTCGTGCCAGCAAAGCAGCGGGTCCAGATGGAGTATCGCCACGACTGCTGAAGGCCTGTGCATTGGAGCTGGGGAGTCCTCTACAGCGCATCTTCAACCTGAGCCTGGAACAGGGGAGAGTCCAGAGGCTTTCGAAAACATCTTGTATCACCCAAGTCCCAAAGGTATCACGTCCTCGTGAGCTGAATGACTTCCAGCCTGTCGCCCTGATGTCACATGTGATGAAGACCATGGAGCGGCTGCTTCACCACCTGAGGCCACAGGTCCGCCATGCCCTCGACCCTCTGCAGTTCACATACCAGGAGAAGGTGGGAGCGGAGGATGCCCTCTCCCACTTGGACAGAGGCAGTGCTGCTGTAAGAATTATGTTTTTGGACTTCTCTAGCGCCTTCAACACCATCCAACCTCTGCTCCTTAAGGACAAGCTGACCGAGATGGGAGTAGACTCACACCTGGTGGCATGGAACGTGGACTATCTTAAAGACAGACCTCAGTATGTGCGTCTCGGGAACTGCAGGTCTGACATTGTGTTCAGCAATACAGGGGCGCCGCAGGGGACTGTACTTTCTCCGGTCCTGTTCAGCCAATATACATCAGACTTCCAATACAATTCGGAGCCCTGCCACGTGCAAAAGTTCGCTGATGACACTGCTATTATGGGCTGCATCAGGAGTGGGCAGGAGGAGGAGTACAGGAAGCTAATCAAAGACTTTGTTAAATGGTGTGACTCAAACCACTTACACCTGAACACCAGCTAGACCAAAGAACTAGAGGTGGATTTTAGGAGGCCCAGGCCCCTCATGGACCCCGTGATCATCAGAGGAGACTGTGTGCAGAGGGTACAGACCTATAAATACCTGGGAATGCAGATGGATGACAAATTGGACTGGTGTGCCAATGCTGATGCTCCGTGTAAGAAAGGTCAGAGCAGACTATACTTCCTTATAAGGTTGGCGTCCTGCAATAAGATGCTGCAGATGTTCTACCAGATGGTTGTGGCGAGTGCCCTCTTCTACACGGTGGTGTGCTAGGGAGGCAGCATAAAAGAAGAAGGACGGCTCACGCCTGGACAAACTTGTTAGGAAGGCAGGCTCTATAGTAGGAATAAAGCTGGATGGTTTAACATCTGTAGCAGAGCGACGGGCACTAAGCAAACTCCTGTCAATCATGAAGAATCCACTGCATCCACTGAAGAGTGTCATCTCCAGGCAGAGGAGTAGCTTCAGTGACAGAATTTTGTCACCGTCTTGCTCCACTGACAGACTGAGGAGATCGTTACTCCCCTACATTATGCGACTCTTCAATTCCACCCGAGGGAGTAAATGATAACATTATACAAAGTTATTGTCTATTTCTACATGAATTTTTATTACTCTTTAGTTTAATATTGTTTTTGTATCAGTATACTGCTGCTGGATTATGTGAATTTCCCCTTGGGATTAATAAAGTATCTATCTATCTAGATGCTGAAAGCTCTCTTATACCTGCACTAATGAAATCTGTGACATCACAAACACTTGTGAAGCCAAATGTTCCAAACACTATGTACAGAAAGTGCTTTAATTTCTACATGTACAAAACAAAATGTATAAAAATACCCTTTAACAAAATCTGAGAATGTGCACGTTAATCACATATGAATTGTTTGATTACAAATTTAAAACTGTGGAAGCAAATCAAGGAAAAATTTGTCCTGGTATCAAACATTATAGGATACTGCATATTATCAAACTATCTTGATTTAATTCCATGTTACAGGCATGAGGCAGGACCCGGACATCAATTCATCATCAGCTAATAAAAAGAATATTTAATTGGAAAAGAATAACTAATGATTTATTATTAATACTGTAATTACATGAGTAAGACTACAAGCAATCTCTTTAAAGTAATACAGTTAATAGTGGAAACAAATTAAATTATTTTACAGCAAAACATGCTAACACAGCAAACAACTCAAAAAGGGATGAGACTCTTAAAATACAGAAGACATCTGGAAAACATCAGCACTGAGACTGAAAGAAACAAGACTGACAGTACAAAGATAATATAAATAGCAAGAAATTGTAATCAGCAGAGTATCATTAAAACAGCTAACTGCTATTAACAAGCAGCTCAAAACATGACATGTTCCATGTGTGCATTCCTCGAAGCTTTGTAAACTCAAACAAGTAGCATAAATATGGGTCTAGTGCTTCTTGGAGTAGCTTAAAGTTCTCATGCACCCTAGGTGGATATTTTTTGAGTGGAAGGAAGATCAGTTTTCCTGCAGACTTCATGTTCTACCATATGTAAAACAAACTTAATCCTAAATTACAACGAGAGGTCAGCGGGTTCAAAAGAAGTCTTGATTAAAAGTTACAACACTTGTCTAAACATTCATAAACTGCATCCCAGCTTTATGAAAAGGATTTCAACTTTAATTCTCATATGAAACCATTATAATTCTAAATAGTCTGCCATTCTAGCTAACTATTATCACATTTGTAATGTGTTAAGGAATAAATGATTCTCTAATTTCAGATGGTATAATTTTTAGTATATATTCACAAACAGAAGCTATTGATATTTTAAAAATGGAGGGGTGCTAACTAAATCTAAAAATACTTTAAATAGAAACAAATAAATGGGAAAGGAAAAAAGTAAGGATTTGGAAAATTTATTAGCAATTCAAATAAATGTTTCACCATACTGATTATGCGTAAAGCACAAAAACCTTCACTTAAACAATTTCTTTTCATTCACAAATCACTATTAATGCTAGCCTTTCACATGCATGGAATTCAGCTGAGAATAGCACCACAATTAAAATGATTAAGAAGTTAGCATGTCATAATGTATCAATCCCATAACCTTCCATGGCTTGTCAGACTCAGAAATTATAACACATTTCATATATGAGATACCTGCATTCCTGGATAATAGTATGAATGCTGAAACACATGAACATACCATATCCAATTCGGGGATGTTTGTCGAGCATGTCCTAGAGGAGTCAGGTTTAAGGCAGGATCCACTACCTGGACAAGAAAGTCTTGTCAAAGAATTTTTATTTAATTTAAAATCAGGTTATTGACACAGTCCCAGCACCGAAATGTCTCATAGTGTTTAGATTTCAAAATGGAAAAATGTCAAAGGTCTCTAGTACCATAAGCAGAATTAAAATTAGGGCACTTTTTGAAGCCTCCATATTTGATAGTTCTTTTCTGTATGTAAATTAGGGGCTAACTTTATTTTAGTTATAAATAGCATTAACTTTATTTTCACAGAGCATTTGTCAAAAAAAAAAAAGAAAAATGATGCATGTTTAGGAAAGTTTTTGCAAAGCTTACTTTGATTCTTTTGTGTCACTCCTAACAGTCAGGTCCCCCTGCCCATATAACAATTCTCCGTTTAATGTCAGTGTGGGCTAAAACCATTACCAGTCCCTTCAAGTCAGCTTTTAAACTGCTTAATGAAATTTCATGACAAAACAAAGCACACCTCTTACACTCACACCATAGAAAGCTTAATACAGTTGCAGGGACTGAGAAATTCTGTTAGCAATGTGAGGAATGGAATTGTAGTCTTACGGTTAATAATGATTTTATTTCCCAAATCCCTTTTTAACATCTCTTAAAATTAATTATAAATTTCTGATATGTTTATTTCATGGTACCGGAAATTAATATTAAGATATCTCAAGTGAGGTTTCAGGTATATTAAAACAACTTCCCAGTTAATTTTAAAATGTCTATGGTTCAGGATACATTAAATTGAAATACAGTGTACTGCCAAAAAAAAAAAATCTGTATTTTCAAAAGGAGTTCCTGTCATTTTAAAATATTCTGAAATTCATTTAAAAAATATCAGTATGGTATTATTGGTATGGATATTTCAAGATACTATGAAATGTTCCTTACTATGCCTTAAAAGGCTTTCTAGATATCTTTACACTAACTCATATTTGAGATATCTAAAACACAGTTTTAGATATCTTATATTCATTGTCTGTGGTATTAGACCGTGTTTCTCCTCCATTTAAAATAACTTTTTAAAGAAAGACGGTATTTCAAGATAACCAATATGCAATATGCAAAATATAATTAATACCTAAACTGTGTTCCCACATATCTCAATCTAGCTTGCTGTCCATATTGACATATTTAAAACGTATTTTGGAGATGTCTTAAAATGAATAGGATGTTAATTTAAGATATCTGAAAATGTCAGCAAGATATTCTGAAATGAGTTTCACATATCTGAAACGTTAAACTGCATTTTAAAAAAAAAAAATTCGGAAACTAATTTTGTGACACATCTAAATTTAATTTGGCTTGCCCTACATCAGAAGTTCAAACATTTGGAAGGCTACTTTAAAATGAGCTGCAGATTAATATAGCTCAGATAATGCACACAGGAAGTGAGAATAAGCTCCTTTGAACCAAAACGAGGCGAGTGCTTTTGAAGGGTGCTAATGATTTTGTTCAAGCCCTGTTAATTTTCTTAACAAAAACACTAACAATTTTCCGTTTTTTTTTTTTTGAGAAAGCCACTATTTATTTCAAAAGTACTGTGTAGCTACTATATGCTTAAAAACAACTAGGATGCCAATAAATCTAAGAATGGGGGGAAAAAAAGTTTATTTAACATATCAGAGTATAATTATATATATATATATATATATATATATATATATATATATATATATATATATATATATATATATATATAAAACCTTGGGTCGAGACGTGATCATCTCTGAGAGACACTTTGAAGTCCCGCGAGCCTACTTGCACGTCACGCCCTACTTACAAACAATTTCTCAGAGACGCTGAACGTCAATGTCAATTTATTTATATAGAACATTTAAGACAACATAGGAATGCTGTGACCAAAGTGCTTTACAATAAAAGAAGAAAAAAAAACATACAATAAACATAAATAACAAACAGAAACAAAACAAATGAACATAAATAAAATACTGTAAATAATAAATAGAAGTGAGATTACATAATCACAATGAGGAAGCCATCAGTATTACTGAAGGTCACGCAAGGCAAGAAATGAGTCTTTAATCTTGTTTTGAACAGTTCAATTGTAGACGACTCTTTTATGTAAAGAGGTAAAGAGTTCCACAGGCAAGGAGCAGCAGCTGTAAAAGCGAGACAAGGAAATGAGACAAAAGAACAGCTGCTGTACAGGCTTTTAAATGATGACGTGCAGCGCAACATGCAGATGACGCAGCAAGGCACAAGCAGCAGTTGGCTTAAAGGACAGCGTGAAGCGCACCCCCTAGGGGGATTGGTTGGGGGGCTTCACTCGCCCATCCCCCAACCCCCCTCTCTGGGTGCACGCTTTATGCTCACCACTTCGAGTCTCTGCCATTCACGTTGTGAAGGGGTGGGGGGGCTGAACGCACGCTAAGGAGATGCGGATGAATCAGCTGTTGGCTTGCAGTTGCTGCTACCGAGCTGCGTGATCTACATGTTGCGCTGTGCGACGATCATTTAAAAGCCTGTACAGCAGCTGCTGCTACCGAGCTGCGTGTTCTGCATGTTGCGCTGTGATCATTTAAAAGCTTGTACAGCAGCTGTCCTTTTGTCTCACTTCCTTGTCTCCTGGGATGTTAAAGTGTCTCCGAGAGAGTGTGACATGCAAGTAGTCTCAAAGGACTTCAAAATGTCTCCCCAATATGATCAAGTCTCGACCAAAATATACATACATACATACATCTATACTAATAAAAGGCAAAGCCCTCACTGACTGAATGACTCACTCATCAATAATTCTCCAACTTCCCATATAGGTAGAAGGCTGAAATTTGGCACGCTCATTCCTTACAGCTTACTTACAAAAGTTAAACAGGTTTCATTTCGAAATTCTGTGTGTAACGGTCATAACTGAATCTTACTTACGTACATATATACGGCCATAGCCTGCAGCTCGTTCGCCGTGTGAGGCGGCGTTGCGTCCCCCATCACCACGCCTCCCACATAGTTGGCTGCCTGCCTATATTGCGTCCCCCATACCCACGCCTCCCATGTAACTGAGTGCCTGCCCATATAAGGCCGTCCGTCAGCAGCAATCCAATAGACACGCTGCCACTAAATATTCCCAGGCAAATCAAAAATTTAATGCCGGGAATGCCTGTTAGACATCTCACCACCCAAATCACTACTTGTGAATCTAAGATGTTTATCGAGGTGATCACTGTAATATTTATATGTCATTGAAATTTATTATTATCAGGCATGGTTTAGGCACCTATGTCATCAGGAATGCACCAGAAAAAGGGACCTCAAGGTTACTATTATGGGAGTTAATTTAGAGCACGGATGCTGTGAATGTAAGAGCTGTAATAAATAAAGTTCCCCTGAATACTTTAAAAGAAAGTCTCACCATTATTTCATTTTTCACAATTTGTGAAAACAAGACATGGTGTCAGAATAGAGGACAGTCATGGATTTTGTTGGAGTTCCATCATCACGAATTGACTGGGATTCCCTTAACCCGCCGGGAGAATGGAAAAAGTTCTGACAGCACGTGGAGCTGATGTTTTCTGGCCCGCTAAAAGGCAAAGACGAGAATGAGAAATGCAGCTACCTGCTCTTGTGGACTGGGGAAAAAGGAAGAGACATTTTTAACACATTGACTCTCACCCAGGAGGAAGCCAAGGTACTGAAAAATTATGACCGTTTTGAGGCGTTTGTCATGCCTAAGACGAATACGATATTCGCGAGATAAGTTTAATGAGAAGACGCAGGGTATAAACGAGGCTTTTGATCACTTTGTAACGGAGTTAAAATTGCTGGTGAAGGACTGTGCTTATGCAAATGAAGATGAGATGGTCAGGGATAGAACAGTGTTTGGCACAAACTCAGCGAAAATGCGACAGAAAATTTTAAGTGCCAGGTCTGAGCTAACATTAAATAAAGCCGTGGACATCGCAAGATCGCACGAGATAGCACAAGCACAGCTGAGAACCTTCGATGCATGTACTCTGAGTGGTTCACATGAACTGACTGTGAACGCAGTATGCAGACAACAAGCAAGAGCTACAAAGAGCGCTGAACAAAAAATGCATTACACAATTGAGAAGGCAGCAAAAGAATATGAAGCGAGTGACACATACAAGCATATTCATAAGTGCAGCTACTGCAGAAACAAAGCACACAGTGGAAAAAGTCAATGTCCAGCTAAAGGAAGACAGTGTAAAAATGTGGTAAATTGAACCACTTCGCTAAAGTTTGCAGGACTGGGAAAGGTAAACCCGTGCATGCAGTGTGTGATGTCTCAGATAAAGAGGAAGACAAGCTGTTTATTGATGCAGTAAGAAAGGAACAACCCTCTGAATCTGAACAAGCCTTTGTAGACATATCAATAGGAAAGCAAGGTGTAAAGCTTAAGTTTAAATTAAGCTGCCGCTAAATATTCGCAGGCAAATTCACAAGTTAATACCGGGAATGCCTGTTAAACATCTTAGATTCACAAGTAGCAATCTGGGTAGTGAACACTTCGATGAATGAAACCTGTTATCTTTACAACGGTTAACAAACACGGAATGTAACTTGAACACAACACGTCCTCCAAATACGAACCTGATTGAAAGAAATAATGATAATCAAATCCTTGATGACAGCAATACTCATAACAGTCACAAAACAATTACACCGACAATCATGTTACGTTATTTTTAAAATGGATCATGTGGGGGCCGCCACGGGTAGAAGGCTTGGAAGCCCAACCCTGTAGGGTCCCGTGGTCACCGCCAGGGGGCGCCCCAATGCCTTGGGAACCCTGGACCTCAGCACTTCCGCCACACCAGGAAGTGCTGGGTAGGGGTGTTTTGGAAGAGAAGCAGTGACACCCGGAGAGCTTCCGGGAGAACAGCTGGCACTTCCGCCACACTGGGGCATGTCAGCGGGAGATTGCCGGGGAGCACCTGGAGCACATCCAGGTGCGGATAAAAGGGGCCCTTCATTCGAGGCTGGAGTCGGGTGGAAGCAGGACAAAGCAGAGGAGAGTGTGGAGGCGGCCCGAAGAAAGGTGTTGTGTGGCCAGGACTTTGGGGGGTTTGTGTGCATTTGACTTTTGTAAATATTGTAAAATAAACGTGTGGTGGTGACTCTGCAACATGTCTGCCTGTCTGTGCCCAGGTAACGTCCACAATATATATATATATATATATATATATATAGCTGGTGTGAGGAGGTGCCCTGCACCTGATGCTGCTGGGAAAGGATTTCCTACACTGGATTAAGTGGGCTTGAGGATTTTATGTTTTTTCTACTCTGTAAATTCTCAAACTAACTTTATCCAATTCAGTTTTGCAGGAGGTCAAAGCTTATCCTGGAAGCACTGGGTGCAAGGCAAGAAACAAGCCATGATGGGTTGACAGTCCATCACAGAGTTCTCTCACAAACACACACACCCTGTTTACAAAATCATCACATCTTTAGAAATATAGAAGCAAGATTAGAGTTCCTGGAGGAAAACCAGGCAGACTCAACAGAAGCACTTACTTCTGGTAATCATATACATACTTTTTTCCCCCACCTAGAAATAGTACAACACTTTCTTTAAATGTGGAAGGAAAACCACAGTACCCAGAGAAAACCCCATACAGATAAAAGCTGCAACTGATTTCCAGATGGGAATCTCCTGAAACAGTAGACCTCACTGTTTAACACCATTATAACATCATCCACACTGACTTTTATTCAGCAAGGGCAGACAAATCTACCATTACTACTTTCAAGCACTAGGAAAAGAGTAACCTTGGCAATGTGTTATTTACTTGGCCCCCACACGAGAGGTTTACATATCTAGTTCTGACTTAGTGAAATAAAGCATGTTTTATACAAGCCCCAATCAGTAGTATTTAAAACTTTTTCATATTCTTGCTTCATAAAATACATGAGGCTTTATTCATTTGCCGTAAATTTGCCTTATTTGGCCTACATATCACCCCACCCCCCCCTTACAAACACAAAAAGACATTTAAGACAATAGCAAATCAGTACATCATGAGAAGACCATTTTAAATAGCATAGAACACCACCAAGATTCACACCCTGGTTCAAATCATGCAGGATGTATATATGTGAAAAGGTGTGTGGGCAGTAAACCACAAGTCAAGCATCAACAGCAAATGAGTACAACTCTAAAAGGATTAGATATCTTACAAAATGATTTTTTGTTGTTTCAACCTTTCTTTTTTTTTTAATAAAAATATCAATTTTCTTTCCCTGTTAAATTCAAGGCACACAGACACAGCCTTATATAGTATAAATTGTAAAGAATTTAAAACTAAGGTTTTTGGTCCCAGTTTACATTCCAAATGTATTTCTTTACACTTGGGTTAGAAGACACATGCCAATAGATTTTGGCAATGGTAGCCATATACGTTTGGACAAAACTCTCAACTTAGCCATCTCTGAAGAGGTGCTGTGTTTGTACAGCTGTTTTGAACTCCACTTTAACAACTCACATCTCATCCTGTGTAAATATGTATGCTTACAAACTTGGCAGGAATGTGGATAACAAAACAGAAGGACTCAAAATGGGACTTCCTCAAGATTCACCAGACCTGGAAAAAACTCAAATATTTTCAGAGCAAATGTACACCACGCGTCCTGGACAGCCACACTCACAAGGCCTCTGCCTACACAGCTCAGATGTTACATATTAAAACAAGCTATGCAGTTACAGCAAAGAGAAAATATAAAGAAACTTTCTTCTTATGCTTAGCTTTATTGGGTCCAAAGAAAAGATGTGTTTAAAGGCAATTTTGAATTTCTAAAATAAGAGCGAGCTGTGTGTGGGAATAATGACTCTCAAATTTGTCACAGTCCGCATTAGGCATGAAAAAAGTAGTTTTATAAAATTGGTGTGTACAGTTAGAAACTTAAGACTAGTTGCTCACAAAATTAAGTCAAGAAAAAAGGTTCCAGCAGCAGTGAGTACCAAGATAAAAGCATTTCCTATCCCAGACAACCTAAACAGTCAAATTAGCTCCAATGACCCTGAATTCATACACTTAAGTAGAACAGCTGGCTATAATGACCAACCATGGGGCCTTCCCAAATACTGAGGAGGCAGCCTTACCCAAGGCCAGCAAGGGACGCAAACAGTCTGTTATTGTTTAGAAATGTGCTTGAGACCTGGCAATGTTTGCAACCTGTAAACCAGTACATACTATATATGCCAATCCCCAATATGCAGTACACTTGGAGAACTGTTCTTGCAATGAAATGCAATGTTTTTTTTACTACTGTCTTATTAACCCAAGGCGAAATTGCAGTGCTTTAGCAGTCATATATATCTTAACAGAAGTTGCATCTGGGTCAAAACAGCAAATAAAATTATGAATACTTATTATCTATTTAAATTAACACATTAAAATTGGCGGACAAAAATACAGTATATTTATTAGTAGGATCTGTTGTAAAGTTTAATGGCAGATAGTTGAAAAGACTTCGATAGTACTTCCTGGAGCACCAAGGTAAAACTAGCCTTTCCACGTTAACCAGCAGCTTAGCCAACATAATTCTCTCCATTACTCCACAAAGTCCAGGTTTATTAGGGCCATTGGCATTTCCTGATTTAATTCCCCAAAATACCACTGAACACAGAATACTAGCAACTACAACCTAACAGAACATCATTAATTTTACTATCCACACCAAAGGACTTGAGCTACCCATCCTCTATCATCTATTTGTGATTTAGAACCTAGCCCTAGCAGGAAGCCATATATTATGTACTAGGATTCAAAAGTAATGATCCTTTGTTCAAAAAGACAAATTCATTGAGCAAATCGGTACAATTAATTAATAGTCTTCAAAATAGGCACCTCCTGCATCAATACACTTTTGTAGGTGGCTTTTCCATGACTCGAAGGCGTCCATGTAGGCCTGTTCCGGGATGGTTCCAAGGGCTGCCTTGACATTTGCTTGGATGTCCTCGATCGAGTCGAAGCGTTTTCCCTTCAGCACTGATTTTAAGCGCGGAAATAAGAAGAAGTCAGAAGGCGACACGTCCGGACTGTAGGGAGGCTGGGGGACCACCGGAACGTTCACCCGGGCCAGGTAGGCGCTCACGATGAAGGCGTTATTGTGATGAAACTTCCAGCTGTCCTTGATGTCCCTTCGCTTGCGCGCGACGCTTCTTTTCAGCCTTTTCAGGACTTCCAAGTAGTAAGCAGCATTCACGGTCTGTCCTTGCAGGACAAACTCGTAGTGGATGATCCCCTTCACTCCAAAGAACTTGATTGCGTACCGTTGCTCTAACGAACTTTCCATTCCGCCGTGTAACGCACCACCGCACAGGGGTTCCCATCAAGGCCGATCCTACCGTTCCGAGAGCTCCGTTGCATTGTAAAGCCAACACCCACCGTCGCCGTCACTGGCAAGTGGGGCGCGTGGCGAGGTACGTTCGCGTCAGAACAAAATGAGGCTCATTACTTTTGAATCCTACCCTGTATGTTAACACTTCTATATATTACAGATAAACTACTGTTGAGTTGCTGGAAAAGCAGAAGCCACAAGGTTGAGCTGTGACCTGATCTTAACACATTGGGACAAACTTAGAAGTACGGAGAATCAAGGGTGCCATATATTACTTCAAAGATCACAGGGTACCCCTTGGCGTTTCAAGCACATTAATATACAAAAATTGCTTTGAAGAGTGGTTTTGGGGGGGCGGTATATTGCAGAATGCAAGGTGCTATAGTAGCACAACTCTAGTATAGTATGCTCTAGTATAGCACCATTTTGAAAACCACATACCAAAAAACACTACATTTCTGAGCATTTGTCTTTCTCTTGATCCTCTGGCTAGCTAAACCTTCTTCCCCAACTCTTTTTGTAACAGGACCATTAAATACCTCTGACTATGAGGTAGCTTTTAAAGTTACCGAATCACTTAAAGGATTAGCGAGGTTCTATCTTTTCTTCAGTAAAGTAGCTTATAATTCCACCTAACATTTTCTGGTGTTCATGTACCCTGAACCTTCTTATCTATAAAGGACATAAATTCTTAGGCAGCCTCCTAGTACAATGAGTGGAAGAATACTGCCTGCTGTTAGTCCACTTCACTCATGTTTATAGTGTACTCGCACTACCAGTTTGTTCTGTGCCCGAGAACATTTGCCCGCTTGTAACCCCCCCAAAGGCTAGTTCATTTGACTAGTGTGATCACTCCATTCAGGGCCAATCATACCATGCCCTGGCTTGGAAGAGGTATGCCTGACCAGGTTCAGTAGGATTAGGGAACAGAGTGATCCCTCAACATGCCCAAACAAGGATGATGCAAACAATGATGCAAAAGTCAGATAGTGGAATTCTCATTTCATTTGATACCACAGCTTTTATTCTCACCTTACTGATGAACATGCATTGTAACTGGTAAAAAAAGTTACAATTTCCTCCCTTAACATCATTTGTCTCTGTAAAAATCTTCTCATACATGCAGCATGATTAACAGCAAAATCCTCCACTGCACACTCAATAAATCTGTTATTGTACAGCGCCCCTGGAACAATTGAAGGTTAAGGGCCTTGCTCAAGGGCCCAGCAGAGTAGGATCTCTTTCGGCAGCGACGAGGATTCGAACCAGCAACCTTCAGGATACCAGCGCAGATCCTTAGCCTCAGAGCCACCACGCCCTTTACACAAAGCTTTACACAAAGTGTCATGGTCATGACAAATGCGTGCCTGGCCCCAG
Organism: Polypterus senegalus; assembly: GCF_016835505.1. Lineage (NCBI taxonomy): Eukaryota > Metazoa > Chordata > Cladistia > Polypteriformes > Polypteridae > Polypterus > Polypterus senegalus. The sequence continues at coordinate 68,821,896 of NC_053160.1, read as the reverse complement.
AATGTTAAGCACAGTGTGAGTGCAGGCCAGCAGGGTATTTGGGGTTGGGGGACAATTGCACTTGAGCATGGTACAAAACAAAACGTGACTAGTGTGAGTACACCAAGCAGAACAAATAATGCCGATCTTCAAACGCTAGGGGCCCAATGCTGCTACATGTCAGCCTATGAATTCTTGTGGGCTTTCGGCTACACTCCCTGTAATTCTCCCCATCCCAACCCAATCTCTCACACTTCCAAATCTTTTGTTGTTTCCCTGCTGAAAGGTATTTTGGGGTGCTCTACAAGGCATAATACCTCTATGTAATTTTAACACTGAACCACCTCATACTCGAAAATCTTTTTCATAAAACTTCCAACAGTGGACAGGTGGTGTGAAAGCTAAATCAAGTACAGGACAGAAATGGTGATGGTTTATCAGAC